>NC_043979.1:25572780-25850280 GCF_902148855.1 Sphaeramia orbicularis
TCTTGAATACAGTTTATAAAAGAATCGACTTATTAACTTGATTTTGTATTCAGTCTGCTTCAGTAATAAATCAACATCTACAGAGGACTCTGAAATTACTATGTTTTCCCATGTTATCCCACCATGATCATGTAAGATCCTGTATTTGTATTAGTTCCTGTGATTTTCATATGATTATTGAAGTCTTTTAGAGGAGGTCTTTGTATGAGAAATGTTTGGCTTCTAACCGAAGTACTAACTTAAGAAGAAAAAAAAATCATGTGGTTGTATGTCATGAGCAAATAAATGAAACATTCTCTCTCATTTGTCAGTTTCATGTATGGTGACCTGACTGATAAGAACACCATAGACAAAATCAAAGAAACCTTTGACACCTATGAGTCCAATTTCTTTGAGGTGCTGCTGTACGCAAAAAACAGTGAGTATTACTATTAATGTAAAGTCATGGAAAAAATTATTAGACCACCCTGGTTTTCTTCAATTTCTTGTTCATTTTAATGCCTGGTACAACTAAAGGTACATTTGTTTGGACAAATATAATAGCAATAACAAAAATAGATCATAAGAGTTTAATTTCAGAGCTGATATCTAGCCATTTTCCATGTTTTCTTGATAATAACCAAAATCACTTCAGTTCTTACATCAGTAGCTATGGTATTGTACTGACAAAAACAGTGCTTTTAGGCAGTCCATGTTTTCTTTTCTGTCTGTTTTAGTCACTTGATATATACAGGAGTTAGTACATGACTGCATAACCATTGTTTTTGATTAATTTTAATGGTCTAATAATTTTTTCCGCAACTGTATATAATTAAAAAATGATGTAAAAACGATCCAATATAATGATCTTGACATCAACATTCTCTTTGATATATCTCATTATTGGTATTTCCTACAGGAACACCGATATGGCTTTACATGCAGGTCGCCCCGATTAGAAACGAAAACAACAAGGTGGTTCTTTTCCTCTGCACCTTCAGAGACATCACCCTTTTCAAGCAACCGATCGACGATGAATCAACCAGAGGTGATACGATTCATTTTTCTGTATCTTACAACTCCACTGTGGCCCATATACTGAATGCATACTATGAATAGTTGTATCATCAAACCGACAGTGGAACAGCCGGTCGATTATTTGACATATTGAATATTTATATCAAACTGACGGATCACATTTAATGCTCAATTTTACACATTAAGGCCACCAATGTGTCACACAATGAAAGTCCCGTGTATGGCGTTGGTTTCCTGGTATGTAACATACAACTGTCCAGGTGTTGCATGTACGGGTCAGTGAACACTTGTCTCTGTGGGTCGACACTGTGCCATGTCCCAGGGGATGAAGTGTGCCATGAAGACATTTACATGCATCAGGAAGAAGTAAAGGACACTGAGGCCACTTGGGGATAAAAATACTGCTTATGAAATGAAATAGATGGATTTAATAGTGAACATTTAAGCTACGAATACATTTTATTTATTTATTTCATTTATTTATTTATTTCGAATATGCAACAAAACCAAGTAATCCCATTTAGTCTTTACAAACGAACCAGATTATAAGAAAACAAAACAAACAAACAAACAAAAACAAAAACCTGTACATATACATGAACACAAAATATGACTTCATTTGCTTATTCAAAAAGGAGTGGGAGGAAGTATAATTTATTTAATCCCACCCCTTCTCCACAAAACTGTCTATCGTTTAGCTTTCTATCAACATAATATATGAAAAATCATCATTGTACTGTATTTGTGCTGCAGAATCATATTGGCTTTTTAATTATCAGGAGCTGCTGTGTTTATATTGGATTTATTTGAATGCTCCTCCCCAAATAGAATCACACAGAATACAATTATTTTAGAGAAACACTTTAACCACCAGTGTTTTTGTCTCTGGGCAGGATGGACAAAGTTTGCCAGACTGACACGAGCATTGACCACCAACCGTAACCTGGTGCAGCAGTTAGCGCCGCTGAGCAAGGCTGAGGTCAACCACAAACCATCCAGACTGGCTGAGGTGAGCAGCTAATTCAGGCTGAACAAAGAAAAAGTCTGATCTAGGGTATTATAACCAAGAGGTTTCAATGTTTAGAGGGTAAAATAATTTCCTTCTGAAATCTAATCTTAAATGTGAAAGAGCTGATGACAAAATCCAGTGTCTCTGAGTGGAAACAAAAATCCCATCTCTTTCTCTGGACTCTGTTTTCAGAGAGGTTGGTGGTTGAAGGGACTACATGTACCCTTTCTACTATTATTATTATTATTATCATTATTATTATTTTTTTTAAATTATAATTACCAGATTTAGTATTTGGAATACAGTTGTCTGACACCACATCCCTGTGTATATGTGACCACTAGAGGCAGCGGTGAGTTACTGCATCCTTGAATCTGTCAGTCATTACAAAAGTGTAAGAAAGTAACAAGTTGAGGATGAGAACAGTAAGAAACTAGAAAAGCACTCAGAGAGTGCAGACCTCCACCAAGGCAGATCAGTGTTCCACCCCTGATCACCACCAAAATCTGATTATTTGTTCCTTGTGCCAGTATCGACATTTCTTGAAATTTTCATCCAAATCTGTCCAGAACTTTTTGAGTTATCTTGCACACAGACAGACAGACAGACAGACAGACAGACAGACAGACAAACCAACGCTGGCAAAAACATAACCTCCTTGGTGGAGGTAATAAATTTTAGAGTCAAAGAAAGTAACAAAGTGATAAAGTTTGTTTGATGCTGAATCACAGTGTTTCTTCTACATGGGTGAGTTTTATTATGAGGCTTATGAAGGTATAAGGTTATTATGTGATGTTATTATCTTTGTTAAATTGAATATTTGTTGGTCCACGGCTCCACAATTCCAAACAGATGTTTAGTGCAGTTATTGACAACAAAAACCAAACAGAAAACAGAGTTGATAAGTGGTTTTGCCTTGGGTATTGTCTGTAAAAACAGAGCTAAGCTAATAGAGCTATTGTAAACTATCAGCTGATGCAGCATGTGAACATTATTAGATACAGTGTTATTTTGACCGGCTGTGTAGTGTTTGTATGAGATATCTTGATGATACCATTACACAGCTATGTGTAAACAATGAGGTTTATACTATATTCAGTGAATGATACAGTGAACACACAGCTATGGGTGTGTTCCAGGGGGCAATGTCCACCTCATGATTGACAGCTGTAAAATCCAATTATTGATTAGTTTCAGTCTGATGGGACTCTACTGCTTTGCTATGCAGTTTGATGTGGAAGCATGGAAAAGTGTGTTGTCTTGTCCATTGAGGTTTACACATAGTCACAATTGTTTATTTTGTCAAGAGGAGAGAGCTACAATTTCTGTCATATTTGGGAATCTTGTCAGTATATGTTGCATGTGAAGATGCTACACATAATGAGTCTGACCCACTGCTAGCTAAACATTCACACTACATACATCACTGCTGTGTCAGGTCCCTGGGGGAGGGTTAAGTGCCTCGGTCAAGGTTAGGCCCCAGTGAGGATTGAACTCACAACCCCTGATTTATAAGACCAGTGCTCTAAACCACTGAGCTACGGAGCCTTCCACAGTTCCCCTGTCCTTATGATACTGGTGATGAAAACGCTTCCCTCTTCCCTCTTATTCACAGGTTCTCCAACTGGGATCAGATATTCTCCCTCAGTACAAACAGGAAGCCCCAAAGACCCCTCCCCACATCATCCTCCATTACTGCACCTTCAAGACCACCTGGGACTGGGTCATCCTCATCCTCACCTTCTACACCGCCATCATGGTGCCCTACAACGTCTCCTTTAAGACCAAGCAAAATAATTTAGCTTGGCTGGTGGTGGACAGTGTTGTCGATGTCATCTTCCTGATCGACATTGTGCTCAACTTTCACACAACCTTTGTGGGCCCAGCTGGAGAGGTTATTTCAGACGCCAAGCTGATACGAATGAATTACATGAAGACGTGGTTTGTTATCGACCTGCTGTCCTGTCTGCCCTACGATATTATCAATGCCTTTGAGCACGTCGACGATGTAAGTGCATTTAAAGACAGTTTCTGAAATCAATGAAGATTTTCTGATAATTATATTCATTTGAAACTGATTTACTGCTGAAATGCCTCAAGTATGAATGCATTATACCAGTGGTTTTCAACCTTGGGGTCGGGACCCCACATGGGGTCGCCTGGAATTCAAATGGGGTCGCCTGAGATTTCAAGTAATTGATAAAAATAAAAATAGAAACTTACTAGTGAAAAAAATATGTGGTGAGATCACAGAGACAATCCCAATACATACAAGACATGACAAACTGAAGCTGAAACTGAAGCACTGTGGTACTGTTTATCTTTCAAATGTTCATTGTGGTCAGTTCCAGATGCTGCAGCTCTTTCATAATTCATAGTTTGAGTTCTTGTTTGTTCAGTATTAATTGTCAGCCTTGTAAATCCAAGCTGGACTGACTGTACATATCCTGACCAAGGAAAATAAAATTCTCACTTTGTGCAGTAATCTACACCTGGCTTTTCTGCCTCCGTCCATAATAATATACACTATATAGACTAAATTTCATCTAAAATTAACGTTTATTTGCAACATAGTATAGCAAACTACGACATGATCAAATACAAAACTAGAAGCACTCGGAGAGCGCAGACCTCCGCCAAGGCTGATCAGTGGCCCCCCCTGTGGGCCCCCCCACCCCCGATCACCACCAAAATTTAATCATTTCTTCCTTATCCCATTTCCAACAAACCCTGAAAATTTCATCAAAATCTGTCCATAACTTTTTGAGTTATGTTGCACACTAACGGACAGACAAACAAACAGACAGACAGACAAACAAACCCTGGCAAAAACATAACCTCCTTGGCGGAGGTAATAATTTTAGCCCCCCCCCAAAAAAAGTCTCTGTTTTAAATGTCTGGGGTCGCCAGAAATTTGTGCTGTTAAAATAGGGTCACGAGCCAAAAAAGGTTGGGAACCACTGCATTATACAGTAAAGAAACATGAAAAATTTCTGTGTGATTGTTTCTGTTAAGGATTTCATCTCATCCGCTTCTTCGGGCGGTCATCTCCGAGACGCCAGCTTTCACAGGAACACAACAAGAACAGAAGACTCCGTCCTCCCAGTAAGGAAATCCATGTGAACAGTAAACACAAAGCATCACAAAAACTGACATTACATGGTGTAATTTTAAAAAATCGTATTTTCTTCCTATGTCAGGTCAGAAAAAGAAAAAAAACAGATCAGTATCTCATTATAATATGAAAAGCTGATTGTTATAAAATGTTTTCATGTTATACTAACACATTTCATAATATAATAACATTTTTATATTTTAACAAGATGTTCTTATGTTATAAGAAAATATTTGATTATAACTATAGAAAGCTTATGTCATAATAAAATGACAGCATATTCTCACGTTCTAATAAAAAATTTTCACACTGTAATAATATATTTTCATGTTAGATGATAGTTTCACATTTAGTGATATTAAAGTTTAAAATTATTGAAGTTATAACAAATTATTTTCACATCATGACAAAATATCACATTTTAACCGCAAATTTAATCTTTTAATGTTATATGAGAATATATATTGTTATAAACACAGACTATAATATGAAATGCTTCTAAACATCTTGGCATAACAGTAAACTTTTGTTGGAACATTCAGTTATTGATGTTTAAGTCCAATGCTTTTCTCCTACTTTTTTCCATAACAAATGTTTCTATGAATGATGATGAATCCATTAACAGATCAGCTGATAAACCCTCCTCTGTCTCTGTTTCACCGTAGGGTCTCAGCAGCCTCTTCAGCTCCCTGAAGGTGATCCGCCTGCTGCGTTTAGGCCGAGTTGCCAGGAAGCTGGACCACTACCTGGAGTACGGAGCGGCCGTCCTGGTCCTGCTGGTGTGCGTCTTCGGCCTCGTGGCCCACTGGCTGGCCTGCATCTGGTACAGCATCGGCGACTACGAGGTCATCGATGAGACCACCAACACCATAAAGACCGACAGCTGGCTCTATCAGCTCGCCATCAACATCGGGACGCCTTATCGGTACAACACCAGTGGGACGGGGCAGTGGGAGGGGGGTCCCAATAAGGACACACTGTACATCTCGTCTCTCTACTTCACCATGACGAGCCTCACCACCATCGGGTTTGGAAACATCGCTCCAACCACAGACGGGGAGAAGATTTTCTCTGTGGCAATGATGATGGTGGGATGTGAGTATAAAGTCTTTTTCTACATTAAACCCACAGTGAACAGAACAGTGGGGTTTGGATGGGACACTGGAATATGTTACCGATGAGAAGTGATGTTATATTATCTGTTTGATAATATGATGTCTAACATGAAAAAATACACTTAATGGTGGCTACAGGTAAAAAATTTAGCCCACTGGCCAAAACTGGCCTGCCAAAAATTAAAATACTGTATGATAATTTTTAAAGACAGTATTTTCAAGTTGTTTTTGACTCCCAATCTTTCTTGCACCCTTACTTTTTAAGGTTTCTTATTGTTTTTAGCTCACTAGCTGATAGGCCATCAGCTATTGTGAAGGCATGTGTCCAGCGGCATCTTCATCTTCATCTTCATATTCATTAGCAATTTCTTCATACACCTTCTCTGTTGAAACTACTGGTCGGATTCATTTCAAATTTTATATACAGCTTCCTCAGAACAATGTCTACAAAGTTTGACAAAAAAATTGCCTTTATTTTATGATGGAGCATATTTTTATGGCTTATAAAAAGGAAATGGTTAGAGATATCAGTATATTTACTACTGAGCACTGACAGGAAGTCATATATGGACTTTCATTTAATCAGCTGAGTTATCCTCTAGTGAAAGTACCACCCACTTCTGTTGGGGGATTGATCTCCTGCTTCAAGACCACAGGACTCTAACATAGCGGCAGAACCCGACAACCACGCAAATTCAACCTGTTATTGATTCTTGACAGAAAAATGCCTTTGAGCTAAATATTGGTCCTATTTTTTTAATATGCACCGTGTCTGCAAATACATCTAAACTACGCGGGTATCTTCTCCATAACTCTGACTGAAAAGGTTCAGATGTCTAAATATATACATATAGTTCCTTTCTAAATTTTATCTCCACAATATTCAGTGTTTCTTATTTTCAAGTTCACTTTGAATGACTGTGAACTGGTGATTTCAGGTCTCCAGATCAGACTTTTAATGAATTTTGTGATATCCCATATCCAGCCCTTAAATTCTGATTTTGGATGAGCACAGCGATCATTTTCATCAATGAATGTCAGAAAAAGTGTCAAACTCCTGCACAGTGGAAATCATTGATTACAATTAACACACGCTGGAAAATCCAGAGGGACTTTAAAGCTTCATTATCATTTTTAATTAGCTGCAGTAAATTCCTTTTGGAGAATATTTTAGAAAAAAGAAAATAACGACACACCATCCAACATATATAACACAAACTCTGTGCATCACATTTACACAAATACACAGACATTTTCCAGTAAACACAAAGCCCAAACCCTTTCCTTCCTTTTCCCCGAGTCTCTGACAAATTGGTAAAATCCTCAATGTATCAGTTTCTAGTGGACAGTTTGTCAAGAGCAATTACATTCAGGCTTCTCCAAACAGCTTAAATCAAAGTGACCACTGTTTTTCTTCTTCAATGGACAAGCGGAACAACCTTGACAGTTCACATAAATCAGATTAGAGGGCAAAAGAACCACAGTGGAGCTGATGTTTTCAGGCAACATGTACGGAAACAGTTCACCGATTCATTAAATTAAAAACAAAGACTGCACCATCTTCTCCCTCACACATAAAAACTCAGCATGAGACTTATTACACAGAGATAACAGTCGGCTCAGGTTTATATCATAAATGAAACAATTGAAACAAAAAAGAAGTTATCTGCTGGTTTTTTTGGATAATTTAACAGCAGGTTTCAATTCTGTTGAGTTAGAGGAAGCACTGAAATAATATCAAGATATCACTGTACAACTCATCTTTATTAATTAAGAGATCACCTTTTAGACAAATTGCAACCTATAGATGAGACAATAAAAATGGTAGATGAGATGCAATGAAATAATTTTTATTGTTCCCAAATATAGTTGCTCAGAATGAAATAAAACAACTATTTAAAAAATGTGTCCTTTTGATTTAATGTAAAATAGCCACAGCAATGAGTAGAATTTTACAATAGTAAGTTATTTTTAATCAAGTTAAATAGTAACGACAGAACAGAAGCTGATCACTAACAGTCACTATTCAATGCCAGTGTCAACGCATACATCCTTTCATGCTGCTTTTTCCATTTCATTCATGCATTCATCCATTCTTAATATGCCAGCAGAACCTTGCAAGAGCCGAAACAATCTGGATGCCTTTAGTTGCATGCCAGACATGATAATGCGCTGCAAAGGCCTGCTGGCCATCTAACAGCTGCCAGTAACGCAACATATGGGATGGATGCATGTAGTGCAGGTGCAGAAGGAGCCTCAGAGATTTTTACTGAAGTCTGAGTTTATTATGACTTCTCTCACTGTTACTTTACAATAACTGAGATTTATAGCTCTTGTCAACTAGCACAATCAACGCGCAAAAGATGAAAGTGTGGGTAAAACACTGAGACGAAGCTGAAGTGACAGTGAAACGTCACTGGAAGAATCACAAACTACACGAGCTGCGGATTTGTAATTAGATTCCCGATAAACCCGATGTAAATGAGCTATAAATTATTAATAAATCTCAAGGGGAGTTTAATCATCTCTCCTCGTTTTTGATGTGGTTAAGTAATCCGCAGCTCTGTCCTCTGTTGGTGTAATTCACATTTTGCTGCAGCTTCACTGAAGAGAGTTCAGGACTGAGCTGTGTCGATAATAAAAAGTGACATCTCTAGCGCTCGTCACAGGCTGCTGTATGAGCCTCTGTCTGATGGATGGTCATCAGTATCTGCTGATAATAAAGCTTTATCTGCGTGCTAAATCACAAAAATGAAAATAATTACCACATGATTTTTGCGCTTGGTAATTTATTGTTCTAAATACTGAGCTTTTTCATTCAGGTCATTTTATAGTTTTAGTTTTAGATGAATGGGTGTGATGCTATATTATAGACCTCAGCATGACTGATGGAAGAAAATATCAATACAAGGCTACATACACTATATGGACAAAAGTATTCGGACATGTTGAATTACTGACTTACTTTCTTTTAACAGGGGTTAAGGAAATATGGATGTTTCTAAACTATATGGACAAAAACATTGGAACACATCATGGCTACAGCTCATAAGGTTTCCTGTTTATGCTGATTTGAGATATAAACATCCATATTTCCATTTAAGTTTAATGGGAGATTTTTCTTCCTAAGTGAGTTGTGAAGAAAGTAAATGGTTAGCTGTGGTAGAAAATTATTATTTGCAGTCAGAGCATGAAAAATATTTTAGAAATTTAGAGGTGGAACATTTAAAATCATAGCCATGGATTTAAAAAAAAAAGAAAAGAAAAATCAAAACAATGTTGAGAGGAATTAAGTAAGAACCATCTCTGAGGCATTTTGGAAGCAAAGATAACAATTTAAACAAAACTAACCTATGTCATGTAATGATATTTATCACAATATACAAGTATGTCATGACATTTATTATTATTGTTTTGTAGCTCAGACACGTGTTAGAAAAGAAACACCTGAATTCAACGTGTTCAAATAGTTTTATCCATATAGTGTATGATAGATTATACTGACACATGGTACATCTGAACATGGAGGCTGCGTTAAGTGTGTGTTGATATTAAGCTAAGACTCTGTAACGCTGACTCTAAATCCTGTTCGTTGCTTTTTCAGGGGTATATTTCTCCTTCAGTTACACAGACATTGTGTGCAATGGCAGTTGACTGTCTCAATACAAAGTACTGCAAAGTTACTGTCCTTATCATGGTCAAAATACCGTGAATTAATCATATTGGATTGTTTTGTGAGACTTTCAGTTGCAGCACTAATACTTTTCAATGACACATTTGAACAGGAGAATAAAACAGCTACAACTGTAACAATTCAAAATGGAAGATTCACTTGTGTTCATCTTGGCATCACCTGTTGTCATTTTGAGGCCAGTAGTTTGGTATTTTGGTATTACTATGTCAGATTTTTGGAGCCTTAAATGACCATATATGGACAAAAAGGGGTGGAGCTGTTGCTGGAGCAGGATGGGTGGCACAGTGATGTAGTGGTTAGCACTTCCACCTCATAGCAAGATGTTTCTGGGTTCAAATCTTTCTGTGCTGGATTAACCTGTTTTCTCTGCGTTGCATGGGTTTCCTCCAGGTGCTCCGGTTTCCCCACCATTAATAACGGGTATTGGCAGCTAACTGCTCCTAAATGCTAATTGCTAATGCTAAAGCAAGGTACTGTGTGCATTAGGAAAAGTGTAGAGACCGAATTTCCCTATGGGGATAATAAAGCGAGTTAACTATTAACCTTTAACATTTACATTTACATTTATGTATTTGGCAGACGCTTTTTTCCAAAGTGACTTACTGGGGAAAAACCAAAAAATGAAAGAAAAATACAAGAATAGATTAAAAACATAAAAGAGCTGTACAATTAAAACACTGTCGTACAGAAGAATAAAAGGCAAAATAATAAATAATAATAAAATACAAGAATAAATTAAAGAGAGACATAAAAGCAGCTGTACAGTTAAAAACAGTGAAATAAAAATACCAAGTAAAAACAACAGAATAGACATGATAATACATTTAAAATGGAATGTTTGAAAGTGCTAGGACAGGAGGTGCTCTCGGAAGAGTTGGGTCTTCAAGAGCTTCTTGATGACCATGAAATGAGCCTAGATTGTCTTGTGCAAGGTTTCGGGACTGCCAGACAACATTCCATAGACGAGCAGAGTGGTCGTGGGGCAACATAAGCTTTTATCAGTGCAGCTAAGTAGGTAGGAGCAGACCCATGGAGAACTTTGTAGGCTACTATTATTGATTTGAATTTGATGCAGGCAGCTATGGGTAGCCAGTGTAACTCAATGAGTTAGAGGGTGACAAGTGCCCTTTTAGGCTGATTGAAGACCAGACGCGCTGCCGCATTCTGGACCAACTGTAGTGGTTTGATAACACAGGCTGGGAGGCCTGTTAGAAGGGCATTGCAGTAGTCAGGGCAGGAGATAACCATGGTCTGGACCAGGAGCTGGGTGGCCTGTTGAGTTAGGTATGGCCTGATCTTTCTTATACTGAATAGTGTAAAGTGACATGATCGAATGACAGAGACAACGTGATCTGTGAAGGTTAATTGATTATCAATCATGACTCCCAAGTTTCTTGCTACTTTGGTAGGAGCCAGAGATAAGGAGTCAGTTTTGATGGATATGTCCTGTTGTACGGTTGGCTTAACTGGGAAGACCAGCAGTTCTGTTTTGGACAGGTTTAGCTGAAGATGATGGGATTTCATCCAAGCAGATATGTCAGAGAGACAGTCTGAGATTTTTGCTGAGACTGTGGAGTCATCAGGTGGAAAGGTGGAATCAATTTGGTGAAATGGTAAACTTCACAAAGTACTGTGTAACAAATTTAAATTACAGTTTTACAGGTGGAAGCTATTAATGACAATTACAGACAAGCTGTCGGTCAGGATAACAGACATTTTATTAAAAAAAATAAATAAATAAACTTTGACAGCCTGGCTGAGCAGGTGAGCAAACTGTTTTACAGATCAACATGGCAGACATTAAAGGAGTGATATTTTGCTTTTTTAAATGGAATTATGCATTTTAAAACATTTCCCTGTGGTCTACATAAACTGTAAATGCTATGCTTGGGTCTGAATTCTTCATTAATTCAACTCCACAGGTCCATCTTCAGCCCTATTTCTGAGTAATGACACCAGAAAGGTCGTTTTGAGCGCTGGCCCTTTAAATGTAAATGAGCCACTTTATGCCCCACCCCTCCAGGTTACTGGCCATGCTGCTCTGTCCCGCTCAGCCACTTGTGTTCATAAATACAACCAACAACTGAATATTTTAAGTAATCTGCTCGAAGTTTGGACATATTTTCAGTATGGACTACAACCGCTGCTGCTGACAAGCAATTATGTTGTACTTGGAGAAATGTTCGTCGGACGTTTTGACCTTATATGTGCAAATGTCATGATGTAACTAGTTATAGATGTAACAAATTAAGAAGGAATTAAAACGGGTTGTAGAAATCCACTCAGTTTTTGCCAAAATGAATATAAAGATAGCTCTGCAGCACTTGGAGGGTTCAAATTCAAACTTTTTGAACTAGTAGGGTCCAAATACACAAATAAATGTACCAAAGACTAATAAAAGTGGGTTTAGCTAAGTATGACCCCTTTAAGCCTTCTGTTTGATATAAGATCTGATGATTGAAGCAGTAACTTAAAGAGGGACCAAATCAGTTATTAGAAGTTAAATAAAATAGCCTTTGAGTGTGAATGTAATATTTAATGCAAGTTTATGGGAGCTGGGGATTTTTGGAGCCAACTCTAGAGTCTAGAGTCTGTTTTTTGTTAATTAACTCAATTTCTAAACTAATAACAGCCACAGTGCAATGGTTTCTATGTCAAATTCTTCAGTGCTTCTGATTTCTGACTTTACAGCTGTAACAATCTGCTAGAACAGATATCATTAGCTGAGAAAAATACAGTCTAATGACAAAAACTCATCTGCTTCCAGCACAACATAAATTTCACATTAGGACATGAACCTTTAAAGAGCTGACTGATGTAATATTTGTTACCATTTGAACATTCCCTCCAAAAAACTGCAATTTCAACATGTCAGGCTATCTAAAGCAACAACTCGCATTAGTCCTTCGACCAAAATAGAACTTTCTATTTTTACCCTGGTGTCTGTGTTATTTTCATCACCAAATGCCGTTACAGTAACAGCTTCACCTTTTCCTTCCCTGCTTCCACTGCCAGCCTTCTCTTACAGTCACGGCTGGTCTTCATGAACTAATCTTGGGCTCACTCCTCTGAAGCAGCATGTAAAGTGATGCAACAGCACCAGAGAGGAAAACATAAACTGACAACCGCGCTTTAACGTCAGTACTTCCAAAAGTAAACACCCATTATCCTGGTGGTGTTTCAATCACGAAGATCACTCAGTCAAACTACAGCGTCACATTCAATTACGGCCAATAAATCTCCTGCCACAGATACACTAATTATGTGAGAGACGTGAGCAATAGAAGAAAGGGAGAGCTCGCCTGCAGGCTTGAATGGAGTAAATGGACAATGAGCCATCACTTTAGATATGTATCCTAACCTCTGTGATCTTACTGTGGCAAATGGAGACTCGTTCCCCTTGAGTGGGTAAAACCGCTTAACATTAGATACTGCCTGACTCTTTCAGGTCACTCCACAGCAGTGATCTGGGAACATGAGCCATTTCACTGCTCATTGTGCTTTATTTAATCAGGTATTGTTAAGTACACAATTATCTAGTTAAGATACAGCACAGTGTGAATACCAAGGATGGCTTTCATTCCATTTTAGTTACTTTAGTTTAACTGTGTCCTTGTAGAATTGTTAAATCATGCATATAAGTAAATGTCTTTCAAACCTTTATGCATGTTTTAGTAAATAATGATGCCAATCCCTAAATCAGGGGTGTCAAACATACGGCCAAAGGGTCAGGTCCAACTCCTGAGATGAATTTGTGAATTACAAAAAATTACACCGAAGATGTTAAACAATCAAGGATGTCAAAATCAATTTAATTTAGGGGCCACAGACAGAACCATTTGATCTCAAGTGGGTCAGACCAGTAAAATAATAGCATAACCTATAAATAATGAGAACTCAATTTTTTTCTATTGGTTTTAGTGTTAAAAAAAGTTAAATTACACGTAAATGTTTAAATTTATAATCTATCCTTTCACAAAAAATTGAATAACATGAACAACCATGTATATCCTGAAATGTCTTGAGAAAAATAAGTGCAATTTTAACAATTTTATGCCTGTTACTAAATGTTTTGTGCATTTGTTGATCCACTGTAATTTGTAAGTTGTAATGCATATGTGTAAATGATAAACTGAGGCATAGCATTGTTCAAATTTCACTTAGGCGTATTGTTGATATTCTCTTGTGAGGGTCTTTGCCATCTTCGTCTTCCTTTTTCTCCCCCCTTCTCTCCTCTCCCTTTCTTCTCCTTCCCCCTGTTCTTTCATGTCAGGTCCAGCATCGAAATGTGGTTCAACAAAACTAAAAAAAAAAGACAGTAGAATATCAAGGGGAGCCTCATATACTTTATGAAGCTTCCCTTATCAAAGCAAATTTTTTCAGCACAAAAAGGCAGCCAGACTACCATTCTGCTGTTATGATGCTAGACACGACAAGTTAAAAAACAAACAAACAAAAAAAACTTATATCTTAAGAAATTTCAGGTTGTCCATGACTGTTCTTTTTTTTTTTTTTCAATAACAGTTTGTAGATGTAAACATTTTTATAATGTAATTTTACTTTTTTCACTCTAAAAGAAAGAGAAAAGTTTGGAATTGTCATTATTTATAGGTTATGTTATTAGGTCCAGTTGGGATCATACTGGTTTGTATGTGGCCCCTGAACTAAAATGAGTTTGACACCCTTAGATAAAACATCCTAAAACTGTTCTATAGCTGATATTCTTTTTTTTTTATATCTTTTCTTTTAGCGCTGCTTTACGCCACCATCTTTGGAAATGTCACCACTATCTTCCAACAGATGTACACCAACACAAACCGCTACCACGAGATGCTCAACAACGTGCGCGACTTCCTCAAGCTTTATCAGGTTCCTAAAGGTCTGAGTGAGAGGGTCATGGACTTCATCGTCTCCACCTGGGCCATGTCCAAAGGCATCGACACAGATAGGGTAGTCATGCTTCAGTAGTATATATAGAGATATATTGTTTTATTTGAATGCATCTAAATACAAATGTGCTCAGTAAAGGCTAAAGTTGAACTGACTGATTAAGTAATAACTCCGACTCGGGTGATAACATATAAAATGATTGGACAGGGTCAACTGTTGAACCCTGACCAGCCTCTAAGGTCTGACTGAGTGCACTGTTTACCATGTACATTTCACTGAAACTCGCCTGGCTGTGCAGCACAGTGGTCTTCAATTATTCATCACCACAGACTTATTGAACGATACCTTGATGTGACAAAAATTAAAGTGAATGAGGTGTGAAGAACTTTGCAGTTAAAGAAATAATAGCACACATGACCTTTGTCAGACTAAATGTTCAATTTGAGGCAGGGATTCACCCTAATGACAATGTGACATAAATAGTGACCTTCACCGCTCATTTCACTGAATAACAATTAACCTAGTTGGATTTTTTTCGATATATGATATTTACATTTTCAACAATAATTTTAATGAAATTGCTTAGAAGTGTCTGTTTTACTGCAAAATATTGAGGGACATGAAAAATGCAAAACAAAGCTTGAAAACAAAAGTCATGAAGTGAAAGACGTTCATTTAAAAACATAAATAATTGCATAAAGTAATTACAGAAATAAGATAAGACAAGAGAAGATAAGATAAGTCATGAGTAAAAATCACACAATTAAAATATGACAAAAACATTGTAAAAAAAAAACAAAAAAAAAAAAACAATGGAAAAGTAAGTAAGTGACAAAAAAATGATCATTTTCAGTAAAAGATGTAATTTACAATCATTTATGGATTAAATCATAGTGAGCCTGACTGCCCTTTAAATGATCTAAAATTGCTGCTGTTTAATGCAGTATGTTGAGAAAAAGGATGGTGTAATGATTGTTGCTCTGAAATACAGTAATTAAAGTTTTATTGCCATGAATTGATCATTCAATGCAGACACAGAATTCCTCTCATATTTATATTTATTTGCATGTTTTATTTTTGGTATTTTATACATCCAGTGCTACATGAAGAGTGAAACAAATGCATTAACATAAAAACACAAATAAATAATGTTATGAATACATGTATAAACGCAGGATATTTGCATCTACGTACAAACGTATATATAGACATGAGCTCAGTCAAAACAAGGGGACTATGAGTGATGTTAATTATGTAATGGATATTTGTACAGATGAGAACGAAATGTAACGCTGTAAAGTATAAAGTGCATAAAGTATATTAAGTACTCAGTTTTTCCTCTCCATCTCAGGTCCTTTCCATTTGTCCCAAAGACATGCGTGCGGACATCTGCGTCCACCTGAACAGGCAGGTGTTCAACGACCACCCAGCGTTTCGATTGGCCAGCGACGGCTGCCTGCGCTCTTTAGCCGTGGAGTTTCAGACCACACACTGTGCTCCAGGAGACCTCATCTTCCACATCGGAGAGAGCGTAGATACACTTTGCTTTGTGGTCTCGGGTTCACTTGAAGTCATCCAGGACGACGAGGTCATTGCGATACTTGGTAATGGAGTTTGAGATTAAGAAATGGTTTTGTATATGAGACACGTACAGTATGAAAAGAGGAAAAGCAAGGAAGGATGTAAATGTAGATGCTTTTGCACATACTGTTACTGCACTGGACTGTACATACTGGGTTTTACATTTTCTTTCCCTATACATAGTCTCAATATACATATTCTTTAGTGTTTTACATTGATGTCCATATTCTTTTTTTTAATCTTTTTATGAAGATTTTGAAAAGTGTAAATACAATTACATTTGCTATACAAGCATTTTTCCTTTTTAACCCCCCCCAAACATTACAAATTCCAGAGGAAAAATGAACAAAAAAAAAAACAAAACAGCCAGAAAGTTAGAAACATACACACTGCAAAAATCTAAATCTTACCAAGTGTATTCTTCTCATTTCTAGTCAAAATATCTCATCACACTTAAAATAAGGCATAATCACCTGAAGAATAACTTTTCAGTGGGATATAAGAACTTATTTTTAGACAATAACTCATAAAAATCTTATTTCAAGAAATCTTACCAAGATCATTTTCACTTGTTCCATTGGCAGATTTTTTTTTTGTTGCTAAATTCAAGATTTTTTTTTTTTTTTTTTTGCTTAATTCAAGCAAAAAAAAATCTGCCAATGGAACAAGTGAAAATTATTTTGGTAAGATTTCTTGAAATAAGATTTTCAAGATCTGTTGTCTGAAAATAAGTTCTTATATCTCACTGAAAAGTTACTCTGTCTATTTTAAGTGTGATGAGATATTGTGACCAGAACTGAGAAAAATACACTTGGTAAGATTTAGATTTTTGCAGTGCATACACAAACACAAATACATAATATTACATATCCACATATACTTGCACACTACACTTTACAAATTAATCTCATCTGCATCTACAGTTTCAAAATGAGCTAAGAAAGGTTGCCAGGCATCAGAGAACTTCTGAACTGACCCTTTAACAGTATAATGAATCTTTTCCAGTTGGACATAGTACATGACCTCTTTCACCCAGTGCCAACACACAGGTGGTTTTGGTTTCTTCCATTTTAGCAATCTCATCCTTCTAGCTATGAGAGTACAGAAAACTATCATGTTGGCTGACGTCTCTTGGGGTCACTCCAAACAGGGTCATAAAGGGACATGACTTTAATAAGGTGTTACAGGATTTAGGCAAATAATCCAAACAAGCTTCCCAAAAGCTGTTCAGTTTTGGACGCATCCAGAATGTGTGTACCAGGGTAGCAGGTCCTTGTCGACATTTGTCACATGTTTGGTCAAGATCCATCTTAATTTTGCACAGTCTTGTTTTAATCCAATGAAGACGATGTACAATTCTGAAGTGAGTTACAACATGTCTAAGACTTATAGAAGATGAGTATGTTCAGTTGATTATTTTTTGCCACTGTTCTTCTGAGACCTGTTGGCCCAAATCCTCCTCCAATTGATGTACATATTCTTGAGTGTTTTTACAATTTTTTTTTTTATCTAGCCGAGAACTACCTCTAAGAAAATTTCATTATGTGCACATAATAACTATAAACATTCTTGAATTTTGAATCTTACTCTTTATGTTTTTTTTTTTATCTTCACCAGGTAAGGGTGATGTATTCGGAGACGTGTTCTGGAAAGAGACCACATTAGCCCGTGCTTGTGCAAACGTCCGAGCTCTGACTTACTGTGACCTACATGTCATCAGGAGAGAAGCCTTGTTAAGGGTTCTGGAGTTTTACACAGCATTCGCCAACTCCTTCTCCCGTAACCTCATTCTCACCTGTAACCTACGAAAACGGGTAAAAATGACTCACAAAATGACAACAGTCCACCTTCCTCTCCTCTGAGCACAGTTATTGTCACAGTTTGTAACTGTTCAGACTTGAGATCATTTCATAGACTTAAGGGAAAATATAAGGCATAAAAACAGTCCTCCACGCTAAGAATCCACATCCAGTAGAACGTCTCAGGACGTTACATCTGAATCCCATTAAGACACTGTGTTGTATCATTGCTACAAAGCTGTTGGAGATGTATCAGTGTAATATCATCCTATGGGTCGACGTTGCATGAATTTTTAATGGATATTATCTTTAAAGGCAGTTCAGCCCATGTGGTTTGTTGACCTCTTTGTTTAAGAGCCGCTTATATATAAAATATTTCTAAAGTGAATGTAAAGAAAGAAGTTCTAGTTAACAGAAATAGAATAGAATAGAATAGAATAGAATAGAATAGAATAGAATAGAATAGATTTTCATTATCAGTGTTACAGGAACTATGGAAATCAGTTTAGCAGCTCTATTCTGTTTAGCAGCAGATTCTTAAAGCGCAAAAACAAAGACTATATAAAAACTATAGCACAAAATAAACTGAAAATATGCAACATATTAAGGATACATACGAGAACATATATTACATTGTGCATATATTGCATCTTTTACTCAATACAGTTATGGTCAAAAGTTTTGGCAGGGACACACATTTTGTCTTTGTAAGCCTTAGATTTTTCCCCACAGGTTTCTTAAGTACACTGAAACATTTTAGAAGTTTCAAGAGCTTTTATTGGCAAATAAATCACATTTATTACTACCAGAGGTTTTGGCCATAGCTCTACAATCTCTGCACTGGCAGTAGCCCTTTTCAGGAATACTATACAACTTTAACCAATTAAGCTACTAAATTTGCCAACATGCACAATACGAGGGCGTTCAATAAGTTCATGGCCTCACCCAGAAATACTGGTTGTTATAATACAGGATGTTACATTCTTTCGTGATGGGATAGTGATGCTTGAACATCAATGGACCAAGTGCATTGCTGTAAATGGAGATTATGTTGAAAAATAAAATATAAATTATCAGTCTGTGTTGTTCTGTTCTGGGTGAGGCCATGAACTTATTGAACGGCCCTCGTATGTAAAAAAAAAAAAAAAAAAAAAAAATAATAATAATAATAATAATAATAATAATAATGCATGTATTGGCTTCCGACTGTTTGTTACAGCTGCAGCAGAAGAGGACTTATGTATTCATATAACCTGAAATGATACAACCTCAGGGAGCATCTTTGGATTTCAAGGCAAAATGTGATTGCATGTGCAAATTGTACGGTTTTACTTATGTATTCAGTGAAAATAAAGCCATTTATTATTTATGTAAACAGCTGTAGAAACTGTTCAAGCTTGCATATGTTTATAAATGTACTTTCTAACCCCTTTAGTCTTGTGTGTTCAGCTAATGTTGGAAGAATGTGCATGTAAACTCTACACACGTTGTAGATACAGATATAGCATCTTTTTGATCAGAATTTATTAAGTGCTTCACAGCAATGTTAAAAAAGAGAAATCACAGAGGATATGGAAATTAATTCAAAATAATGTATACATAAACACAAAACATGCAGCTATGAGACATAACCCGTGAAATCACATATGATCTAACCTTCTTAATAGTTTTCTAAATCAGCCAACAGTGCCAGCTGCTTGATTACAATATTTCTTAAGATTCAGATGTATTTATTTATTTATTTTTACATATTTTACCTGTGTATTCTGTGGTGCATTTCAGTTGACTTGATGTTATTAGATTTCTATAAGTTTCTATAAAAAGTCAGTTTAGACTAAAATGTGAAATATTTCAGGTCTTATGTGTTTAATTATTAACACAGCTTACAACAGAAGTAAAAAACTGTATATTTTATATATTCAATATGACTGCTATTGGTTTCTGTATGCTCTATGGTGGGTTAGTGATTGTAAAATTTGTGAACATGTGAGGCAGAGGTTAGTGTTGGATATTGTAAGTTAGATATGAAAAGTTGTGTCAGCTTTTCTTTCTTTGTCTTCAGGGGCAAATCACTAAGTCTCAGGGCTGAGATGCATTATTGCTCCATTAACGATTTCCCTTGTGCATCACTGCTCTCAAGTCTTTAATATTTCAAGCTATAACAGCGGCTCTGTGCTTATCCTGGCTTTAAAGCTACATTATATATGTGCATTCAGGTTCAGACTTTGTGGAACAAGTACAGGAGCTCTAATGTAAAAGTTGCCCATGTGATTTCCAGTTTAATGGACTTATGTTCCCTTTTGTAGGTGATCTTTAGAAAAATCGCTGATGTGAAGCGGGAGCAGGAGCGGCAGAGGAACGAGGTGACGCTGTCCATTCCTGAAGACCACCCGGTGAGGAAGCTGTTCCAGAGGTTCAGGCAGCAGAGAGACGCTCAGACGCCGGCAGAGTCTCACGGTTACTTTGAGCATAACTGTGTGCAGGTGGAGCCGCAACACCATTATAACACTGACACACACTCTCACACACAACGTGAGCCTCCTCAGCTGCAGGAGTACAGCTCCAATAATGTGCCCTGTGCAGGAGGAGGAGGAGGAGGGGGAGGAGGAGGTGCAGGCGGCGGGTGTAGCATGCCTGCCGCTCCACAGGGCTCACAAGTGTTTATCCACACTGAAACGTCAACGCAAAGTCATGCACAAGAGGAGGCCAGAGCAAGGCCTTGTGGGGAGACACCGGTGTACCCGAGCCCTCCTGCAGCCAGAGATGGAGCAGCAGGAGGTGCTGTCATCAGAGGAGGCGCTCGAGGGTGGGCGAAGTTTAGGAACGCCACCTCAGCTGCACCAGCACCTCCTGCAGCCGAGCCAGAGAAGCTGCTGCAAAAACCAAACCGAAGCTGGACTGAAGGGTCAAAGGTCGCCGATCAGTTACCAGCAGCCAATAAGAACCAGGACTCAGAGGAGAATGGAGAGACGGGGAGCACAGAAGGAGGCGCCAACACTGGGGAGGCAGGGGAAGAAACCAGCGCGCTTCACAAAACTGACTCCTGCGACAGCGGCATCACCAAGAGTGACCTGCGCATCGACAGAGCAGGAGATTCAAGAAGTTCCTTTGAGAGAAGCCCGATGGAAAAGAGTCCGATGGAGAAGAACCCATTCGAGCCCAGCGAGGTCTCTCTCAAACACTCCTTCGCTCCTTCGCCGGCGTCTGAGCAAACCCTGCTCCAGACGACATTGCAGGAGGCCAAACTGGAGCTGAAAGGGGACATCCAGATACTGAGCGGCCGACTGTCGCTGCTCGAGTCTCATGTGAGCGAGATCCTCAGGTTGCTGTCCGTAAAAAGACGACTGTCCCTGCCCCCGACGTCCTCTCCAAAACCAAGAGTCAAACCCCAGGACTCAGTCACCTCATCCTCTGAACCTGTCGCCCCAAAAGCAGACGATGACGGGCCATTTTAAGCCCAGTGACAAAACAGACAATATGTAATTAAACCTCCTGGATTATGCACCAGTTTGCATGTCACACTGGAATCTGCTCTGCCAAAGAAAGCTCTTGCATTGTAAACTTGACTGCATGCAGAAATCCCTCTCATGTTACCTTTAATGGAACTGATAAAACCAGGGATTTTTCTATTACAGCACAGTAAGGTCTTAACTCTGAGTCCTTTTTATGTTTTATTTTTTTCTACTATTTAACTTTTGTTACGGCATGCTTTATCCTAAAGAGAAAAAAAAGATGAGTTTGGATGTATTTTATTTAAAAAGACAGCAGCAAAGTCACATCATCATCATCATTATCATTTTCAGAATTTTAATACGTACAGGAGCAACACTGACAAATAAACATCAGGTAACTAAACATGTGCCTTATATTATTAAAGCAGTTTCTTGTTGCTGTTTATTTTAATGACACATCTTTGGTTTTATGCTTGTGAAGCAGACGTTTTCTATCCAAATCTCAGAAAAATACTGTAAATTTGTGTTTTATATTTCATCATTTCTTTGTATTTCACTAACTATGCATTCCCTTTATGAACTCTAAACTCTAAACTGAACTTGAGCTTCATTTCCATCTGCATGTATAATATGAATAGTTGAACAAAATAATCACATCCATCTATCTTCATCTTTTGTGAACTGTTTATGTCCCTTAAAACAACATGTGACTATTTCAGCGGGTGACAGACTTCTTCTAACTTTGCCTCTGGCTCAGGAATAACTGTTCAGTTTGTTTATTTGTAAAAATGTATATAAAAAAACCTAAAAGAATAATTAAGAGGTAAAAAAAAAAAAAAAAAAAAAAAGGACACTGTGCAGGAGAGAACGGAAGAGTCCTCCTTGATTTAAATTGTCATCAAAAATCATACTTAAAAAGAAAAGTTTATGTTTACAAGTTGCAATGAAATCCATAATCTATAACTGTTTGCTTATTTTTCCAAATGTTTTTTTTTTTTGTGTGTGTGAATAAGAATAATATTGTAATAACTGTAATGACGGCCTGAGAAGAATTTTAATTTGATAATGCACAATATGAAAGTCCTTCATGTATCCTGTAGAATAAGAGTGAATATCTTTGTAACATTTTTTTCAGTTCATTGATTCGTACTGTATAATTTAAGAATAATGCATATCAGTTTGTTTTTTTTTGTTTTTTTTTTACAACAGGGGTTATTTATTTCACTCCACTATGCAAATTTCAACAAACCATTTCTGCTCTTAAGGATGCAAACGCTTGTGTTGGTTTAAATAAGAATGATTCAGTACAAAGATAGTATAGTGACGGTTTCACTCAAAAATGTTTTCTAATTTTCTGTGCAGTTATTTCATGGTTGAACTGAAGGACTCGAGCATGCGACTGTTAGTTGATTCTATATGTTTGTTTGTTTATTCATTTATTTATTTTAGATGCATAAATGACCTTGCATGCATCCAGAAAATCTGTCAACGGCCAATTGAATAATGAAACCTGATGCCTGCTCTCCATCTGTTGTGCAGTCTCCTCTGTTATGCAACACAAAAGTCAAAAGTCATAACCCGTCTTTTTTGGGATCTTTAATGCGCATGCTTTCTATGAAGTAATTTTCGTCATGTGAGCAGTTGTTGGAGTGAATATTGTAAAGCTGGAAGCCTTTGTTGCGTGTGGTAGACCTGACCTTCCTTCATGTCGATTAATTTGATTTGATGGTTGACTGTGGAGACAAACGGGAAGTAGAAGGACTGGCATGCAACACCAGCGTCAAACCAGGGACATCCCACTTACATAATACGCTGCAGCACGACACAGAGTGAATACTCCACTACAACTTAACATTCTACATATAAAAGCTACTTAAGTCTGAGTGTATATCAGGAAAATGTACTAAAATGTACCATTAAGTTACTCATTGTGCTGTAAAATGGTCCCTGTCAGTGTTTTACTATTATATATGATGGATTCAGAGTCATTTTACCGCTGTAATTCTTTAAGGTTGAGCTCATTATGTACCATTCATCATTTAATCTACACCAATTCATCATATTCTATATAATCATGTGTGATGATCAACAAAATCAACTTTTCATGAGCTCAGAAAAAAGCTCGCTTATAGCTTCATGACAGTGCTTTTTACAGCAAATATAAGAAAAGAGCTTATCTTTAAACAGAATTTCCTCTATTTATTAAGGAATACACAGTCCTTCAGTTTATCACGTACAATAGAAGTCTGCACATAAGGTAATGGTTTTCACTGGACCAGAAAAGGATGGAAAACTCTAAAAGGGGATCAAAGCTGTCAGAGAAATGTAAGAGTACAGAGTATAATATCAGCCTCTGAGATGTTGAAGAAGGATAAAGTAGTATAAAATATACCGTTGAATTAAATATCACAAGTTACAGTAATTGTAAATAATATACATATATACAGTGCTTACATAATAAATTCTAAATATATAGACAAATTGGACTTCCATCTTCTTCAGTGTTGGAATTTCCCAAAAATAAAATGCAAACGTGTTCCATATGTCTTAGAATTTGTGAAGCTTAGTCCTTTAGGTGTCAGTTATACTGGTCTACAATTTTCATTGCTCAACTTAAATACAGTCACAGAAAAAAATATTAGACCATCAAAAACAATGGTTATGAAATCAAGCACTAACTCCTGTGTGTATCATGTGACTAAAACAGACAGAAAAGAAAACATAGAATGCCTAAAAGCACTGTTTTTGTCAGTACAATGCCATAGCTATTGATGTAAGAACTGAAGTGATTTTGATTATTATCAAAAAAACTATGTATGTGGTTCTCATTGGACAAATGTAGAATATAATCTGCAGCGCTGGGGCAAAAAGTAGAATAACTGCTTCTGAGATGTAGAGTAGGAGTATGAAGTTGCAAATACTAAAGTGAAGTGTCAGTACCTCCAAGTTGTATATAGTTACATGCCACAACTCAAACAGACTGTCTTGCATGTGAGCACTGTAGCTGTAAGCATTTTGTTTGAGACATCAGATATCCTGTTAAACACAGTCACGGAAAAAATTATTAGACCATCAAAAACAATGGTTATGCAATCAAGCACTAACTCCTATTGTATCATGTGACTGAAACAGACAGAAAAGAAAACATGGAATGCCTAAAAGCACTGTTTTTGTCAGTACAATGCCATAGATATTGATATAAGAACTGAAGTGATTTTGGTTATTATCAAGAAAACATGGAAAATGGACAGATATCAGCTCTGAAATTAAACACTTACGAGCTATTTTTATTGTTATCATCATATTTGTCCATTCAAATGCACCTTTAGTTGTACCAGGCATTAAAATGAACAAGAAACTGAAGAAAACAAGGGTGGTCTAATATTTTTTCCGCGGGTGTATTATTAAATAGGTGTAGTATCCCTCCTTTCCAGCAGGTGGCGCTAGTGTTCTGTGGTTTCTCTGCAAACTGTGAGTGAAAACCCTGCAGTGCGAGTTTAAAATCCAGACCCAAACAAAACCAGGTAAAGGAAGTTAAAGTACATCATTCATGCACGAATATCAAGAAAATGCACTGTTATTTTGACACACAATTTAAGAGGATATTGTAAAGTATCTGAGGCTTATTTTCATTACATTTTAGCGTCCTTAGTTATGGTTTAAGAGCGGAAAAATATGGAGAATTAAATCAATCAGTGAAGTTTAACATGAACAGATACTGATGCTAATGTTTTCATGCTGATATATTCTGTTGAAAAAAAAAACAAAACATGCTGCTAATTTGGAGCAAAAATATTTAAAGATTAAAAAAAAAACCCTGTAAATTAACCCTTTCATGCATACTGGTCACTACAGTGGATAGTTATTCTCCAGCTGTTTTCTTGTATATTCGTGGGTTTTGTTGTTTTATTTCCATATCAGCCAACACAGTGAATACTTATGCATTATAACTGCAACTCATACCTTTACTGTACCTTTACTGTTTTTGATAAACCTGATTTGCGCTAACATGATTTAGTGTAAATCAATTGCTAATTGTTATTAGACTGTAATTAACAGGGGTTTTCTTTGCTCGAAAAGGTATTGTTTTTTGCCTATTATCTCCATGAATTGAGTAATAACTAATATTAGAGTATGTTAAAATGTGAGAAAACGGCATTAGCAGCATTTTAAAATGTTTTCATTTCATACACTGAACAAAAATATAAACACACCACTTTTGTTTTTGCTCCCATTTTTCATGAGCTGAACTCAAAGATCTAAAACTTTTTCTGTGTACACACAAGGTTTATTTCTCTCAAATATTGTTCACAAATCTGTCTAAATTTGTGTTATTGAACACTTCTTCTTTGCTGAGATAGTCCATCCACCTCACAGGTGTGGCATATCAAGATGCTGATTAGACAGCATGATTTTTTCACAGGTGTGCCTTAGGCTGGCCACAATAAAAGGCCACTCCAAAATGTGCAGTTTTATCACACAGCACAATACCACAGATGTCACAAGTTTTGACTGTGCGAGGAAAATGGTAGTCACACCAAATACTGACTGGTTTTCTGACCCCCCTGGACCACCCAATACAGTAAAAGTGCACATTTTAGAGTGGCCTTTTATTGTGGCCAGCCTAAGTCACACCTGTGCAATAATCCTGCTGTCTAATCAGCATCTTGATATGCCACACCTGTGAGGTGGATGGATTATCTCAGCAAAGGACAAAGGAGAAGTGCTCACTAACACAGATTTAGACAAATTTATGAACAATATTTGAGAGAAATAGGCCTTTTGTGTACATAGAAAAAGTTTTAGATCTTTGAGTTCAGCTCATGAAAAATGGGAGCAAAAACAAAAGTGGTGCGTTTATATTTTTGTTCAGTGTAGTTTTCACACAGTATATCACTTTCTGATGATGGGTTTTAAATACTTGTTTCTTTGCTTCAAAAATTAAACGCATGGTGTCCAGCTGAGTGGACATTTTTGTAACTCCATGAAAAATAGGTTCATGAAAAATTTTCAATTGCATTGTTTTTTTTATGCCAGAAGAGGAATAAAATCACTTAAGAAAAAATATTGACTAAAGTTCTCATAATTCGTGCATGAAAGGGTTAATGATGTAGTATTATTTTACTTACATTATTTGTTTATGCCTGTAAACAATGGGTAACCAGTGATAGTACTTTTACCCAACTGTTGTACTTGAACACAAATGTAAGGTACTTGAGTATTTCTGTGCAGTGTTCCTCCGGTCCAGCAGGTGGCGCTAATGTCCTGATAGTTTCTCTGCAAACAGAGTGGAAACCTTGCAGACGTGTGAGTCCACAGTCCAGAACCAAACAAAACCAGGTAAAGTAAACCAAAGTACATCATTTATGCAGGAATGTAAGAAAAAAAGTGCCGTTCTTCTTACACATGACATTTGGGGACGTTGTAAAGTACCACAGGCTTGTTTCCCTTACATTTGATCGTCCTTAGTTATGGATTAAAAGGCGAAAAAATGTGCAGAATTAAATGAATTAGAGCAATTTAACAATGACGGATACTGATAGATACTAATGTTTTCCAGTTTCATTCATTCTGTTTAATTAAACCATGTCTGACTGAGTGAGTGAGGCTCTATTTTCATTTAATGGTACTTTATACTTCATTTCTACTTTTTATTCTAGTGCATGTGTCTGACAGTTTAGGTTCCTTTCCCATTAGGGCTTGGCAATATGTCAAATATGTTAATTCAAATAATCGAGGTTTTGCTCCCTGGAAATGTCTGAATTGTAAAATTGAGATTATTCTGGAGAAAAACTTAACCCATAAAGACCCAATGGTACTTTTGTGGTAGTTCCTAAATGATTTTTTCTTCTATATCAGGGATGTGAAACTCATTTTAGTTCAGGGGCCACATTTAGCCCAGTTTGATCTCCAGTGGGCCGGACCAGTAAAATAATAACAGTGAAAAAAGTAAAAGTATATTATGATCAGGTTTACATCTACAAAGTTTCCTTAAAAATCTGAATAACATGAACAACTTGAATTGTCTTAAGAAAAACAAGTGCAATTTTAACAATATTCTGCCTCTGTTTATCAGTTTATCATTTACACATGTGCATTACAATCACACAAAACCTTTAGTAACAGGCAGAATGTTGGTAAAATTGCATTTACGTTGCTTAAGACATTTCTGTTTGTTCATATTTGTTCAGGTTATTCACATTTTTTGTAAAGTCGTATAGTTTGGTAATATAAACATTTTCATGTAATGTTACTTTTTTTTTATAACAAAACACTAAGAGAAAATTTGGGGTTGTCATTATAGGTTATTATGATAATATTTTACTGGTTCTGACCCATTTCATATCTAATTGGACTGTATGTGTCTGTATGTGGAACCTCAATTAAATGATTTTGACACCATTGATTGTTAATATCTTCAGTGTAATTTTTGCATTTCACAAATTCATCCCGTGGGCCAGATTGGACCCTTTGGCGGGCCAGATTTGGCCCCTGGGCCACATGTTTGACACCTGTGCTCTATATCTTTAAACTTTATTAAATGAGTTATCATCACTTACTCTAATATTCTCCTCTGTATTTTGCTGTTTTAGATATACAATAGGTATTTTCCTATATTTAATTTACTGATCATGTACATGTTCATTAAAGCTCAGATTAAAGTTGAGAATCATATCAAAAAAGTATCTTTTTCTGCAAAATATACCATTAATTGAACACAAAATAAGTATGTCCATCCACTGTCATTGATCCAATTCCACGGGTTTTACTGGTGAATCTGTGTTGTAGAAGATGATGGTGTTTCCAAGGGAACTACGGAGCCTCTGAACGTCCAAATGGGTCATATCTGATGATCATGAAAAGATGACTAACTTTATTTTACACCAATTATTTACATGCCTTGATAGGATTAGCAGATCAACAGGTGTAATACACTTTAGATCAGTAAATCATTTCAGTCGCCAGTGGATGTTTGGATCTTTATGGGTTAAAATGCATCCCCTTTGTTCCTTCAGTCGGCTGTAGTATTCTGACCTCTGACAGGAGAAGTGGTAATAATACTAATTATTTCATTACAGTGGAACCTTTCACTAGTTTGGATATATTAGGCCACAAGTGAACATTTAGTCCTCAAAGCTGATGTGTTGGAAACAACAAAATGAACAACATAAGGAACTGAGTGACTTTGATAAGGTTGACAGCTGCAGGTCTTGTTGGGTGTTCCTGGTCTGCAGTGGTTAGTACAGAACAAGTATGGACTAAGAAAGGACATCCCAATCTCAGACCATCTGTGGGAGGTATCAGACAAATAAATCCAACTTCAGGGATCTGCTGCGAACGTCTTGGTCCAGATACCACAGCACACTTTCAGAGGTCTGTTGGAGTCTGGGCCTCCTGTCAGAGCTGTTTTTGTGGAAAAAGGGAAACATACACAATATTAGACAGGTGGTGATAATGTTCTGCTCCCATAGATGCTTGATTGGTTGCGATCTGGCTGTTGTTTTTTAGATACTTTTGGTAGGTTCTAACCACTTTACACTGAGAAAATAAGATCTGGAGATGCTCTGACCCAGTGATTTGACCATTCCTTTGTCAAAGTAGCTCAGATCGGAACTCTTGTCCATTTTGCTGTTTCTATCACATCAAGTTGAACTGCTTCTAAATACATCCTACCCACTGACTGGTCCCATTCTACTGAGATAATCAAAATTACTAGTGGTCATAATGTTATTGTTAATCGGTGTATTCAGGGTGAAAATCTTCTTTGCATATACACACAAAACAATTGCTTCCAACTGTAAATCGCCCATAACATTGTAAAAGATTAAGATTACATTTTTTTTTGTTCGTATCTCCCAGCTCTATTTCACATTAGAAATATTCGTCCCCTTCTTGTCTTGTGAAAAGCACATAACCCCAAATTAACACGTTAACTGTGTTCAAAATTATCTTCCCTCTTAAACTAAAACTTTTTAATAAACAAAAAAAAAAAACTAGCATTTCTTCGGGTCTGTGATGTAGCCACACCTTTTGAAACACCAAAAAAGATTTTTCTGCAAATATTTCATTATAATAAACATTTTGTAAAAAGTTTTAGGGTGTACAGAAAAATATTTTGACTACTGTAAGTTTACACCTGAAATAGTAGTAGAACAGCGATTTTACTTCACCTTACTTTTCACACGTAATACGTTTTTCTGACAATATTTTTACATTAAGGTTCAACTGTGATATTACAGGGTGCTTGCGCAGGTCTTGAAAGTCTTAAAAAGTATGGAATTTTGAAATGCTCTTTTCCAGACCATGAAAAATCTGGTATTTTGTGTGAAAGTCTTAATAAAGTATGGAAAAAAGTTTCTCATAGTTGAATTTTAGAGTATGCTCAAAGGCACATAGTTTTGTAAGATAAGAAATATATGACGAAAGCATATAAAACTTGATATGATTTCACTAACCAGTCATTACTGGAATGATTCTAGTGAAACTTGTTTGTATGATATCTATGTGCTTTGGTGATTTTCATATGTTTTGAAAATGTTTCTGTCAGTAAAACACAATTTACTGCAAATTATGCATTCATTCATTCATACATTTATTAAAATGAACTTTTCTACAACACACAACAGGTACAGTCTCAACCAAAAAGTTGGTATGCAAGTATAAAAGTACATAAAATCAAGGAGTTGGGTAAAAAATAGCAGTTTTGAAAAAGTCTGGAATTTTTATTTGGATAAAGAGCAAACACCCTGTATTAGTACTTCTCTCTTCTTTTTCACTTGTACTGTATAAAATTGTCACTCCATAACTGTCTCTGCTGGATGTGTTGTAGGGCCCTGCTGAACCTGTTCTCAGGCTCAAATTATTTTACAAATCAGCACAAAAATGGAGATGCAGCTTCCCCCTCATGAAGGAGCTGAGCTGTCTGTGGTCGACATGCATACGGGTGGAGAGCCTTTACGCATCATCATCAGCGGTTACCCAGAGGTCAAAGGTGACAGCGTGCTCTCTAAGCGGCGCTATGTGCGGGAGAACCTGGACCACCTGAGGAGGGTGCTGATGTTTGAGCCTCGTGGACACTACAACATGTACGGAGCTTTGGTGGTGGACAGTGAGCTCCCGGAGGCGGATCTGGGCGTGCTCTTCATGCACAACGAGGGCTACAGCACCATGTGTGGACACGCCGTCATCGCGCTGGGACGCTTCGCCGTGGACTACAAACTGGTGAAACAACCGCAGTCACCGGAGACACAAGTGAACATCCACTGTCCCTGTGGGCTGGTGAAGGCGTTCGTGGAGTATTCCAATGGTCGGACAGGAGCCGTGAGGTTTCACAGTGTGCCAGCGTTCGCTTTTGCTACAGGTAAGAAGGAGACAAGGAGCAGCAGGAAGGGTTTAGTCCGATCACATGATGACATTCACACTTTTTCTTAGATGTGACGGTGACGGTGGAGGGATTTGGTGAAGTCGCAGTGGACATCAGCTACGGAGGAGCCTTCTACGCCTTTGTGGACTCACAGAGGTTTGGTCTGGATGTGTCCAAGTCCAGGACCCGAGACCTGGTCGACGCAGCCACAGCAGTGACCAAAGCTGTCAAATCTCAGGTAAAGATGTTCATATTGTACAGGTTTAAAGGGACAAACCTGAACTGCAATGGTTCATTTTATTGTGTTGTCTACAAATGTCAACAAATAAGAAAGAAATGGATTTATAATTAGAGTCAAAGCAGTTCTACAGGAGTCCAGCATCACGGGAAACAACGCTAATAGTTTAATTCTTTTCTGCAGTAATTCCTTTTATCATTAGAGTAGGTGTTGGACACCTTTATATTTAGAATAATCTCAGTATTGTCGTGAAATATTTGTGGAAAAATCTTTTGTGTTTTAAAAGGTGCGGCTCAGACAGACAGACACAAACAAAAGGAATTTTTTTTGTTAGTTTGTTTATTACAAAAAGTTTGTTTATTAACAAAAAAAAAAGCAAATCTAGATTCTTGACAGTTTCAACATGTCATGTCCTGGATGCGTTTCATTATCTTGCTGAATCGTCCAGTTTTGACCTTGATGGAACGGAGCATGTGCAGAAGGGAGGATGTAGGTTTGGAGAATGGAACAATACTTAAAGAGGGATTCTTAATGTAATATATCACAAATGCATGGGGTGAACAAAAGGTTTTTTCCACCACTATCACTGCTGCTTTAATGCAATCTAAAACAAAAGCATTTACAGAATAGTTGGAGGTACTGAAATTGTGATATTTTTGGACTTCAAACTGAATTATTTATCTCAACATCAAATAAATATTATTATGTTCCTGGTTTTCTTCGAGGATAAATATTGGAAAACAGACTAATGGTTTTTCAGTGAACAGTGTCTGATGGCTGATGTATTATGTTGGTTCAGGTTGTAACATAGAAGTCTCAATAACATGAACAAAAATAAAATGTTGGGCGCCAGACAGGAGAAGGGATAAATTACCTTCCACAAGTAAAATTTATTACAGATTTAACTTAAATGTGAAAGAAACAACAACAAAAAAAAAACCTAGCTGCTCACTTCCTTGTTACAAAAAAACATCAGATAACATAAAATTAAGGTTTCTTAATTTTCTCTATTTTAAATCATCAGTTCAAAATCATCTACATCCTCATCAAAACATTTCTAATTATTCATCAACTCAAAAAAAAAAAACTTAAATCAGGAATTAAACAGTAAATTAAATAGACATTAAATTAAACTTAGGTAGTCCGTCTCAGAACACAATAACTTTTTCATGTAGGTATGGAGTTCAGTTCAGTTCATGGGGGGTGTGTGTGTGAAAAGGGGTAAAGATGAAGGGGGTCCAGTTCAGGGCAGGTTGGAGGTTAGGGGCATATATGTGTTGAGTAGGGGGGGAGAGAGAGAACACAGGGGTATCTTCAGGCCAAACAGGAGAAGCCAGGAGAGTTTGGGGAAAAAAGGGGAACTTATCTGTTTGTGGGTGTCCTCCGAGAGAGAGTAACTGCTGAGTCCGAGCAGAACAGGTCCGCCTGCTCCAGGGATTCAGATTCTCTTCTAAAGTCTCCTGGGTCCACACCGGTCCATTTCCAGATTCTTCAGTTAAAGTCACATTAGGGTTTTCTTTTTTGTTTTTTTCCTCCTTTCCTTGTCAATCTCACTTCTCCTTTTGCTCTGACCTCCTTCCAGTCTCTCCTTTGTTTGAGTTTCCCTCCACACACAGCTCTCAGGTGTGTCTCATTTATAAGTTTCCCTTCCCCCTCCTTACCAGTGATGTCATTGTTACTTTCTACTTCCTGCTACAAGGTTATTTCAATTGATAAAATTTAATTAAGAAAATTTAATTGAACTCAAATTTAACACTATTTGTTTGATTAAGTACATTCTTTAGTTTTGTAAAAGTTATTAATGTAAAATAAAGTTTTAATTGGTCTTAAAGACATTTATCAGCATTCATCAGGCGTTAACATCTTGTGTCTGAAATGTTTGCAGATGTGTCAGTTCAGGTGTTTTTTTTATATAATTGTCAGTTCATTCAGATTATTGGATCAGAAATCAGAACAGAAATGAATGTAAAACCTACGTAACAGGAGATGTTTTGTTTCCAGGTGAAGCTGCATCACCCAGTCAGTGATGACCTGGCCTTCCTCTACGGCACCATCCTCACTGACGGCAAAGATCAGTATTCACCTGAACCCACCGCCAACATGTGTGTGTTCGCAGATGCCCAGGTATTTCTTATATGTTAGATAATTACATCCAAAATACTAACGAAAACAAGGAATACATTACAGATTCTGCATTGTGTCCTCTGATAATATCAAAAATATTAACGGGGTGTCTGCAGGTTTGAGGAAAGTGAAGTTCTGACATTGTAAGACATTTTTCAAAGCGTCTGGTTAAATTTAAGACCTTACATTCATAAAAATAGCAGTACAATGGGCCTCACAGTTATTGCCTTGAACCAGTCTTAACCATGTTTCAGTCCAGCTGATGTTATATTTCCATTTGTCTAGTGTTTCTGCTGCTAAAGCTCATACCTGAACCCCTCCACCCATCAATAATGGATGGTGTTTCCACTCATTCTGGTCTCCATTAGGTTAAAATGATAAAAAATGATTAGAAATTTGAACATTTTTTTTATAAAGATTTCCAAAGCAAATATAGCAGTATCATTAATTGCATCTGTGAATTTTTGAGACCCAGGTTTAAGGATTAATTATCAGTTTTAAGGATAATTAAGGCTTTAATTTAGAACAATCACATTTCAGACTTTAAAGGATCTGTATATGTGCTGGGTTTCCAGGTGGACAGAAGTCCAACAGGTTCTGGGGTAACAGCCCGAGTCGCTCTTCAGTATCACAAAGGCTTGATCCAGCTGAACCAGACCAGGACGTTTGAGAGCGGAGCCACTGGATCCCAGTTCACTGGAAAAGCTGTCGAGGTAAGAGTTGGACTCATGTGAAGATAAAGACAGGGAGAACGTTTGGAGGTTGACCTCTGATTCATGCTACATTAATCAACCAGGATCAGGCTGAGTTTTCCTCACTGCGATAAATGAATAAGATCCTCTAAACCATGGATGTCAAACATACGGCCCCTGGGCTAAAACAAAGTTGCCAAATGACCCAATGGGCAAATGGGATGAATCTGTGAAATGCAAAAAATACACAGAAGATATAAACTACCAACTGTGTCACAATCATTTTAGTTCAGGTTCCACATACAGACCAGTTAGATCTGTAATGGGTCAGACCAGTCGACCAGTAAAATACTGTCATAATAACCTATAAATAACTCCAAGTGTTTGTCTTTGTTTTAGTACAAAAAAGTAAAATTACATGAAAATGTTTACATTTACAAACTATCATTTGCATAAAATGTGACTAACCTGAGCGAATATGAACATGAAGGAGAAGTAAATGAAATTTTAACAATATTCTGCCTGTTGCTACATGTTTTGTGTATTTGTAGATCCACTGTGATCTATAAGTTCTAATGTACATGTGTAAATGATGAGTTGAGGCATAATATTGTTACAATTGCTATTAATTCTCTAAAGAAATTTCAGGTTCTTTTTTTCCTGAAAGTATAGATTGTAAACATTTTCATGTAATTTTACTTTCTTTTTTTTTGTATACAGTAAAACAAATAAAAAATTTGGAGTCGTCATTACTTATTGGTGGTCTGACCCATTTGAGATCAAAACAAACTGAATGTGGCCCCTGAACTAAAATGATTCGAATGCCCTCGATTGTGAATATCTTCAGTGTAATTTCTGATTTCACAAATTCATCCCAAGGGCTGGACTGGACCCTTTGAGGAGAGAATTTTCAAGTTGTTTGTGGTTGTTCATGTATTTCACATTTCACAGATACTTTGTCGATGTAAACATTTTCATAATGTAATTGTACTTGTTCCACTGGTCTGACCCACTTCATCATACTGGGCTGGATGTGACCCCTGAACTAAAAGGCTCATTTTGACTCAAATCACACAACTTTAAACCTTCAGATCTGCAAAAAAAAAAAAAAAAAATACTATTCATTTTAAAGTTAATACTCTGGTCATTGTCACATATGTGAATGTGTTTGTTTCTGCCCACACCTCCTCTTTTGTTTATTGTGTTGTTTTTCTTAGGAGACAAAGTGTGGCGACTTTAAGGCGGTGGTGGTGGAAGTCGGCGGCCGAGCCTTTTACACCGGAGTTTCTCGCTTTGTGCAGGAGGCAGACGATATGCTGACACACGGGTTTCTTCTGAAGTAAGCCTGAACACAGAACCTGATAAGGCAGCATCACAACTATTAAAGGACTGGAGTTGTAAAGTGATTGGTGAAGAAAAGATGCAACTAATTTCAGGTTTAGAGCAGATGGAATATATGTGTTTTATACATCAGTAACAGTTAATATCAATCTATCTATGTGAGGACAGTCACACTGATCATTTCATCCGAAGCTGTTGTAAAGGATTCACCACTAGATGTCGCTATGAGCTTGAGCTAACAGAAGTCCTCTTGTTTTTATACTTCAGCCTGTGTTTTCTTTGCACTCTTAATAATGTTCATTGTGAATAAATGACACTTTAATCCTCAGAAAATTTTCTGCCTACAGGTAAGATGTTTTGTTGTTGGGTCTCCAGGTTTTACCAACCACTAATCCTGTGGCTGTAACCTGACAGACAGTATTAGGTAACAGACGCTGACTGGAAACCCAACAAAACACTGACACAACATGTGACTGTTAGCTCAATGGAAAAAAAAGGTAGAGATATTTTCACCCATTTATTTTCCTCAGGTCATCATACAATGGAAGGCAATATTTAAATTATAAAAGTTCAATGGAGAAGTGTGACAGTGGATGGATTTACACATCAGGAAACATTTAAATCATACATATTACATCCACATGTCATGTTTTCTACCACAATGAAAACATGACATGTGATCAGAGTTTGCAAATAAGGAAGCTGTTAGTTTTGGGTTTTTTTTAGTTTTCTTGTTTTTTTTTGTGTGTAAATCCAGCCATTGTGCATGAAACATTTGATTTATTACAAAAACAAACTTCAAGGAGGACACTCCCAACACACAAATGTATTGCGTCATTTAGGTTTGGATTTAATGGCATTTAGTGTAATAATTATGACTTCATATGCGCATGTGTAACAAGAGCGCACACAACCTTATATATAGATAAATGTAATCTATGACATGAGTGTCCACACTTGTTGAGAAATTGCAGATTAGGCCCAGGCCTTGAGAGTACCCACTCAACAATTAAAGTCAACAGAGTTAAGGCCAGCTCTTAACAGGAAAAAGTTCAAATAAACATAAAGTGATCAGATATATAAATGCTGCACATCAATAATGTTGAACAGAAAAAAAAACAACTTCTCGGCTGCGTCACTTGGAGTTAAAACCTTTTCTGTCAAACGACCCAGCGTCTCAGTCCTGGGATGGTTCTGACAACAAGAGAACGGCAGTTTCCAGACAAAAAGTTCAGATTCAGTCTTTCTCCCAAAATTATCACTCAGACAATTCAGGCGTGTGAAAGTAGCCCCCGTTAATCTACGAAATCCATCCATACAAAATGGCCCCTTGTGTTTCTATTGGAATCATCTTCCCATTTGGTTTGACGATCAAGCCCTGAAGAAGGTTACTAGCTGCACATTTCACTCTGTGCATAGATCCTGACGTACAAAAACAGCACAGAAGGAATCCTATCGTACAACCGCGAGCATCTCTCCCACCTGGAGGGAAGCTGTTTTTACTGGAGTTCATTCTGCGAGAGGAGTGATGCAGAACATTGTGTGCATCCTAAACATTTCATTGGACATTTCAGAGCCGATTCCCACAGGCGTCCAGCAGGAATGATCTCATTTGGTCTAACATAGGTTCAACTTTTGGCTTCTGCTCCATTTTACTTTTGAAAAAAAAAAAAAAAAAAAGATGAGCGGTGTAGACTCCTTCTCTGTGGGTCTACTGAAGCTGAGCTGGGTGGGAATGGTGCTGAGGAATGTTTGTGTCACTTTGACCCAGAGGGAAACCAGCGATGAGGTTTGAGCGGTGGAGTGGTGGGTGGGTGGGATTTGAGACCTCAGTTCTGCTCAGAAGTTGAGCTTCGTGACCGGTCGCTCTCTGCTCGAGTCCGTGTTCTGGCTGTTGATGCGCTTGCGGTTACGTTTCATCTTTGACAAGTCTTTGTCGAAGACTTCACCTGAACGCAGCGCCGACACCAGGTCGTCAAACTCGCCGCCGTCATCCTCCCCGTTTGCCTTTGCTTTCCGGGCCTTTCGCTCCTTCTCCCTCTGTTCTTTGAGCTGGACACAAAAATAAAGAGAGTTGTAGGCTTGATATAAAAAAGTGCAGCTTACAATCTTAAATTAAATGTTGAGTTTATTTTACTGATACAAACCTAGCTATACAGGATCAGTTTAATATGTAATCATGATGTAAAGTCCTTTTTTCTACTGTTTTTCTATTTTTTGACAAAATACTAATCAACATTATTTTTTAATATTCTATTTTGTTTGTTGTTGATTGTTGGTCATTTTATTATACTTTATCATGAGTTTAATAGTGGGAATCAGGTTAAATGATACATTGCCCCTGATCACAATACTCCTGTAATAATCATTTCCAATAAATTGTGATGTCTATGTAACTGAAGAAAAATCCCCCTTAAAGGCTTTCACTGCCTTGTAGAGTCAATTTGAGATGAAATAATCTAATAAAAAAAGATATGCATAAAATCTTAGTTTAATGCCTTTAACTGCTACATGTGTCACTCCAGGAAGTCACAGGGGAAGGGAATACGTCCACAGCGTCTGTGTTGTAATCTGTTTGTGTCATTGTATCCATAATGTGTCACAAAAGACATGATGTAGTCAAATGTTAATATTTTCCTTCACTGCTAATGTGACACTGACTCTGCTTTAGTTTTATTTACTTTACTATTACCACTTTACTGTTTCTAAATGTCTAAAATGCTGCACATTAAGCTTCTGAAAGTGAAACTTTAAATGCTTGTGTTACAAAAAAAGGGGTTTTCAGGCATGTTTTGTACCAGCTGTTGGACTTTTTTGTTGAGGATCAGATGGAAAAGGGAACAGTAACGAACCTGAGCTTCCATTTTGGCCCTGCGCTCCTCCTCCTCTTTGCGTTTTCGCATGTTCTCGTTCTCCTGCTGAGCCTCGCTGAACGACTGCAGGAACTGGTCAAAGATGCCAAAGAACTCATCTGGCTGCATCTTACCGTTATCCTCGCCGAAGTGCTTTACTGCCCTCAGGAACTGTGGGACCAAAGGGACACATGGGATTAGATTTACAGCAGACACAGTAGAACCGTGTTTTATTCTGACTTTGACTGTTTTACAGGAGTCTCATTAGGTCTGAGCTCTTTGAAATCAGAGCAGGGCACCAGCAGTCAGGCTTTGAAGCCCATGTGAACCCAGATTTGACCGGCTACTGATTACAGCTGAGGCCGGAGACTGGAGCCAGAGCCCAAATTAAGGCAACGTGTTTGTTGGGCATATCCGCAGCATGTTAAAGGGAAGATGTGAGATCATGCTGAGAACATGCACTTTTAAAGATCTGTACTTTCACAACAGCTCTGTGGCGACACCTGGCTTTATTTCACAGAGTTCAGTCTGTCTCTGACTATGCAGACCATACAAATATTCTGCAGTTTTTTTTTTTTTTTATCGTTGCAACAGGATGACATGCATGACAAAGTATCTCTCGTGAAAATCTGCTTTTATTTTAGTGTCACTCTGGTGTTCTGCAGAAGAACTGTTTTATTACATATCCATATAAACACACAGAAGCCTGACACATGCAGTTGTTTAAAGGGTCAACAGGTTTGCTGTTTCCCAGTCCTGACAGAGGACCACTGCAAATATTTAACTGTGGGACACCGTAAATGATTCACAGAAACTAATGGTTGCCATGTGACCGCTTGGGTCAATGTAGCAGACGTACTTTGGGGGAAAAACATGCTCAAGATGAAAACTCCCTCTGCCTAGCACCAGTAGATGTGGACAGACACACATAAATCCAAGATGAAGGCGTGAAGCTTCCCGGAAAAGGTGAAAATACTCAGGTTTCAGATAGGAACATTTAATGGAGCCCATTTTGTGTTAAGTGGCAGAAAACAGGAAAAAAGTGATGAGAAAAAAGAACTGTCTTGCAGATACACCTTTAACCTGTCATTTTCATAGGAGCTGCCCATATTAAAAAAGGATGTATGATCCCCAACTGAGAAGCACCTTATAAAATAACATGGCACAGAGCAGCTGCCAGATGATCAAACACTCAAAACTGTGACCCAGTGTTCATACAATTCTAACGTGAAACTGTAAAATAATATCCAACTCCCTGCCTCTGTTCTTGGTTTTACTTTTCACCTGCACACATGGCAACAGGCAGACTGACCAATAAAAACCCTGTGGTGCTGCAGCAGGAAGCTGAAACACTTCTCTCCTGCTGTTAGCTTTCCTAGAAAGATGACCACCGAGGTCAATAAGGCATGTAGAAACAGCTGCACACAGAGGAAATGGGATGCGAGCTCTCAGTGACAGTGCGCTGTCCGGTCTGTTCAAACAGACACAGGCTCAGTTCTGCAGAAAACAAACCCACCGGTCCACAACAACTCACCAGCTCTTTGGCCTCAGTGAGAGAATCCTCTACATCAGAGAAGCTGAAGCTGGCCACAGTGATGAACTGACTCACCACCGACACAAACTTATCGCCCAGTTCCTGCGGCCGCTTCTTCTGGTACTCCAACTCCTAAAAACAGCGAAATGAGGAGGGATAAGGCCCTGCACAAAGGCTCGTATTATAACCATGAGCAACACAAAACACATCATCTCATAAATGTTTGTGACTCACGCTCTCAACACTTTTCAAACCACTGCGCAGGTTGCCAATATCTTTTTCCAGCTCTGTCATGCTGCAGAAAAGAGAAAGAGCCAAGTTAAATGTAGAATCTAGGATTATTGCCTCACTGTTGTTCGCCTCTGCCAAGTAGTCATGTTGCACTTTACATCTGACCAGGCTTATATAACACATTGACTGAAGATTGTGAAGGAATTTAATAAAGGGCATTAAGTGCATCTTTTAGTGAAATGGAAAATCCCATTATACTAACTTATGATTCCAATGATATATTTATAATGAGCAACATGCCTCTGTTATAGACTTTTTTTTTTTTTTACAGAGTATGACATTGAAGAAAAGCAGAGAAGGTGACCCTGACCAAGTGGTCTCATCGCTTTATCCCACTACACATGTGTGTGAAAAGTCATGTTTATGGTTATGACGGCTTGATTTGTGGTCAAAACATGTTTTCTTAAGTGGCATTGCCCTTAGCATTTGACTATTACAATGTAATCAGTTTATCTTTGAGTCCAAATGAATGTTTGTGCCAATTTTACAGAAATTTGGTCAAGCTGTTCTTGAGAGATCATGTTCAGCAGAGTCAGAGAAATGAAAAGACTATGTGAAAAGATAACGCCTCCGGCCACAGCCAGTGTGAAGGTAGAATGAAAGCTTTAAACAAACAAGAAGATCATTTGAAGGCTATGCAGATGTTTTGTGCACATACTTGACTTTTGCAGCCTCAGAGAGGTTTTGAAGGTCCTCCTGGAACATCAGGACTTTGGGATATTTCTTCTCCAGGATGGTTATCAGGTAGTGAAGGAGAGTGATGTTTCTGCAAACACAGGCGTACAGCACATTTCACATCAAATGTCAAATATATCGCTTTTATTATGGAGGCTCAGATATGAATATCCATTTCCAGATGTGACTCAAAACATTTCAACACTTTCTGTTGCTGGCTGCACAGTTTTCATGTTTTATATTACGATTGGCAGAGTTCTTACTTGTCGATGCTGGATTTGGTATCTGCGATCTTGTTGAGGGAGGACACCTTGAAACCGTAAGCATTTCCCCTCTGACCTTTGTTCATGTAGTTTCCAAAGGCCAGCACCACCTCCAGCAGCTGCTTCAGGTTTTTACTGTGTAAAACCTCTTTAGATGCCTTTGTCAGAGCTGGAAGAGTGGGATGCTCACATTTAGTAGATGTCATACTACAGCTATGGCAGACTGCGGAATACCACTACAGCTGCACAGATGCATTCAAGGACAACCCTTCCCTTACTTAAAATAGCTGAGTTTCATTGACTGACATAAATATACTTAATAATTATTTACTGTACTTATATGAATAAAATCCACTTGTACCCACCTTCAACTTTGGGTTTAATCTCTGCTATTCTCTCTGCAAACTTCTTTTTGAAGTATAACGACTGCAGCCTCTGCTGGTAGTGGTTTATTCTGGATATGGGATGGAAAATGCGTGTCAGAGAAGAACAAAAATAGAAAGAAATAATAAATTATAACAGGGAAATCCACAAATTTAGACAAGAGCCACAAACAAGGACATTATGCTTTCAACAAAATAAAGTAAGCCGCCTCTGTGCTTACTTAATGGTCTATATAAATTTGAGCTGTGGTGATGGAGCTTATTTTGGGCAGAGTTTATGTTTTCAGTCTTTCAATCGCAGACTCTGCAGCTAATGAATAGCTCAGTGACTTTTGGCCTCTAGTACATCCTCTATTCTAGGGAAGGTGAGAGAAGGAACATTTAACCAAATAAAAAGGACCAAAATGACAATAAATAAGATGAAAAGTACTTGTATAATCCTGTGGTTCTTTAAACAGTCTTCTCTAATGTACCCTGATTTTTTTTTCCTTTCATCTGCCAGGACTTTGTTTACAAAACTGCATTATATCACATTACTTACTATTTGTTCAGAAACATGATTTAGAAAAAGTGATTCACACAGACAGCCATTGTTCCAGCTTAAGTCAAAATCCATGTGTCTGCTCATGTATCTGCCATGACCACAAGGAAACAATAGCCACTGTAGTTTGAGCAGAGTTCTGCTCTGACCTGAAGTGTCATGTCTGAAGTCGGTACCTGTTTAATAAAGTACATGTTACCTGCTCATCTCATAGAGGAAGCGGTCGGGTTTTGCCATTCGGTCCAGTTCGTGTTTGTGCTCTTCTAGAAGATCCACGTCGCTCTTCTCTGGGACAAACTTCAGCAGCTGATAAAGCAGGAAGAGTCTCTTTACTTTACACTCACACACTTGTGTCATTGTTTTGATTAAAGACAGTGGAAGCATTTATCATCCTGCCTCTGTCTGCTGGAGCTACTCTAAATGAACTGGGGGATGAATAGGACTGAACTGTTGCTGATATGCATTTCAGTGTCTCATTTCAGCATAAAATCAAGAAGTAGTACTTTAAGTGTTTTATGGCTTTGGAGCAAACTTTTGTGAGAAGTCAGTGTATACATGAAAAGTAAGAATATACGTCAATGTCAAAATTTAATAGAATACACTCCTGATCAAAATTTCAAGACCAGTTAAAAAATTGCAAGAATTTACATTTTGCATTGTTGGATCTTAAGAGGGTTCTAAATAGAGTTTCAAAATGCAAAAAGAAGAAATGGGAGTGCGACAAAAAAATTTCTTGACAGGAGTATATGACATTGTCAAATTGGGAAGACAAAACATGACATCAATCAACATGTCTGCCCAAACCTTAAAGTAGTTAAACCAGTGTAGATTTTTCCCTGTTGACCTGAACACATCAAAAAAAAACCTATAATACAGGTATATGTGAAACACATTTCCATTCCTTTTTCCAAACTTTCTTGCTTTATTTATACTTCTAAAATGACTTTTAGGTTTTTCATGACTGTACAAACCCTGATTAATGACATTTTTTCTCGTGCCAGTACATTTTACATGGCGCAAGTGTAATAAAAGGCTTCAACTGCAGTTTCTGCACCAAGTGGAAAGGAAACTTAATCACATACCTGCTCTAACATATCTTTGGGAAGATCTTCCTGTTCATCCATGGTCAGGATGGCTCTCTTGATCTCCTCATTTGACAGCTTCAGCCTGCAGTGAACATGAAGTAGGAAATACCATAAAAAGTACATTATAGGATGTGTTCTGTCAGTGGTGTTGTCTTAAAAAGGGTTATGTAATGTTCAGCGGTAAACCTACCTTGAGAGGAGGATGTTGCAGTTTTGAGCTCGACGACCATCGATCACTGAGAGCTCCTTGACTTTTTTGGAGCTCAGTGTGTCGTCCTCTGCCTCTTTCTGTGAGCAAGCAGAACAAAAGTTATCCACAAATATACTTGGAATAAAGGTAAACACCTACATATGTATACCAACACCGTAACTTCCCCAATGAGACCTTCAATTATAGTATAAATATCCAAACCACATTCAAACACAAACATCACGACACTATAAACACGGCACGCACATGAAAATAAACACACTACTTCAACTAAGGGTTATGTATTCTGTCACACACAAATGAGTTAGACACGGTACTGTAAGTGCACTCACCTGTTTGCTGTTATTGATCATAAAGAAGTCCTAAAATGCAGGCAAGAAGCAGGGAAGATGTAAAGCACTCATTAGAATAAGTAAAGCAGTTACGTGATTGCAGCCCATTAAATAAAATGGCAAATGAATCAGAGCTCAAATAGACGACGGTGGATCTATCAGTGATGAAGTGAGCGGCAGTCAGACATGAATGGTCCTTCAATTATGTGGTCATATGCGTGCGTGTTGATCATTACATGCTTGTAGGTAGCTCACATGCTAAGCACAAACGGAATCAGTGTCCAGTGTTTTCTGCTTTTCAACTAATCAGGCTGTGGATCAAACTTTAACAGAAATTACACTAAACTACTTTGTTTGTTGTAAAGTCTGTTTAATAGTCATACATTGGCCTTTTTCTCAATAGCACTAATAAGACATGCTCATTTCCTTTTGCAGAACTGAAAGCTACTTCTAATCAAGCCTTTTTGCTATAACTGGGTTGATTTCAAACTTAAGCCACAAAAAGGAAAAGTTGATTCTGAGCAGCTCGCATGCATTTTCAGTCACATATGGCAACACGATCCAAACCACAAACAAAAAAGAAAAAAATAAATGCATTCCATTCAAAAGTGAAAAGGCATTTTAGGTGATTTAAGCAAAATAAAATCTAATCCATGTGATAATTTCTCAGTTTCAGTCAAATGTCAGGGTGACTTTTGCTCTTTGTACACGATCACTACTTTTAAAATAAGGATGAAATCTAAGTCTGAATTCAGCAGATCCGTCACCCTGATCCACCTCTGTGCTCTCTGTGATGGTAGATGCAGATATGTTCTGGATGAACTGGACTGCGTTGAGGTCAGTACCTGCTGTCTCTGATAGGCTGAGAAGGTCTTCTCAATGTCCTCCAGATCCAGGACTTTGAAGACCTTGGCATCGTCCACCTCCATCCACACTGTTCCTTCTAGTTTATTCTGAGCAGAAGAGGATTACAGACAATATTTTAAAACATACATGAATATACAGTATGTACAAAACATTTCAATAGTTATTTTCATAGTCACTTAAAAAACAAGTAATTAAACTATTCTCTAGTAACTTTCATATGTGTAAGAAATGATCTACATATACATAGCTTTTAGTTAAAAACAAACTACTTCATTTTAAACATTTATCATGTTTCTTCCTTGAATTTTATAATTTTTCATCATGTCGGCTTTAAAATTTTGATTTACAATTTTAATTTTGCATTAGGATAGGCAAAACCTCATTATTAACTTTGTAATTTCATGACTTTTCCACATTTTTATGGAATTTAATTACTTTTTACATGTTTTTCATGGCTATGTGAAGCCTGTCTTTATGTTTTGTGCCTTCACCTCAGCTATCTTGGACCAGTTGAAGGACTTGAGTGGATTGGCCGGCTGGGGGATGTTCTTCTTCTTTAGAGAAGGTCCCAGAGGGGCCCCCGGTGGTGGAGGGATGCCTCCCATGGGTGGACGTCCGGGTGGAGGAGGGGGACCACCGGGAGGAGGAGGCGGGGGAGGTGGAGGAGGCATCATACCGCCAGGAGGAGGGGGTGGGGGAGGCGGGCACATGCCTCCAAATGCGGGCATGGGTGGAGGAGGCAGAGGGCCGCCAGGGGGGCCTGGGGTGAGGGGAGGTCCGCCGGGAACAACGGCAGCAGCCTGTCTCTGAAGGGAAAGGGAAGGGTACATTTATTATACATGGTTTATATAGTCAATTCTAACATGGAATCAACAGTAAGTAAATTATCTTTAAAGCATTAAGATAGGATGACAAATTTTTTTGTTCTGTTTATCAACCATTTTAAGAATTTCTATAGTTTTTTTCTGTTTTATTGTGTACATTTACACACTTTTGTGGACATATATATTTTTCTAGGCATCCTCTAACTCCCATATTTACCGATCCCCCTTCCGTGATGTTATATGCATTGTGAAAACACTAAATATTAAATAAAAATCTTAGTTATTTCCTACTCCTAAGCTTCATTGTCTGAGGACTGATAGCTTCAGGTGTCCATAACACAGTTGTAACAGTTGCATGTTAGGGCAACGTCAATTTATTTACACCTTAAACTTAAACTATGTGAGAAGAGTCAAATTCACTGTGTGACTTTACAGGGAAGTTCATTCAAGTTTTCACTGGAAGGGACCGTCTGTGCAATAGTGTCAATCTAAATAGTATAAGACAGTTCTGAACGCAGGCGGTGAATATAAAGGAGGACGTACGGTGCTGAGCTCATGCAGTCGGGTGGTGAGCTCGGCCACTTGCTGTTTGACATTCTTGTGCTCTGTGCTTTCCTTTTCCAGTTTCTCTTTCATCTTGTTGAGTGTCTGCATCATGTCCTCCTTCTCCTGCGTCTTGGCATCACATTCACGCTCCTTCTTCTCAAACTTCTGCTGCAGCTCATGATGCTCTGTGATGGGGAGACATTCACTGAGCTCATCACCATATGTTCTACGTACAGTTTGGATTAGAAGACGTTAATTTACACAATCGTACACACCTTTTCTCATTTTCTCTGCCTGCTCTTTCCACTGTTTCACCTCATTCTCATTGACCAGCCTGCAGTGAGGACAACATATAATTAACAACATAAAAATGACTCGCGTCCAAAAAGCATCGATCATTTTCTGGACTTAAAAGAGATGCTATTTTTATCTCGGCATTGTTGAGCAAACACAGCTCTGTTCTACATCCTTCAGTCTGGCAGGCAAGTAATCTGTTCCATGTCCTCATTCATGTGTCTTTGTATTCAGAGAAAGTGGATGACTCACATCCGGACAACGTTTTTCACGTTAAAATTCTCCAGTGGCGTGACATCGGGGTCATGACCTTTGTCATTCTGCAACACCATCTGCTGGACGATGCGGTCCAACAGCAGCCAGTACTGCACCGTGTTACCACTTCGTTTGTCTGGAGGAAGAAGGAGAAGACATCGGTGAAAGGTGTTTCTCATTAACCTGCTGACCTGACATGTGTTTCCTTCAGTTTTATGATGTTGATTACGACGAGCATCTTCATCAGTGTCTCAAATAAAGAGGGGAAGTTAACTAATGTCTAAACATCTAAGTCCTTTCAAGACCCCCATAAAAAGAATGATATCATTACAACATGATGATTTATTATTCCATTGGTCAGTGCGGCTCATGGGTTATTTACAGTCTCAACCCATTATGAAAGTCTCTCTAGCTCTTTGTTTTGTAAGTGGGAATGCTACGTGGCTAATCTGGATTTCTTTCAAGTTTTGCAAGAAATAAGAGTGTAAAGAGTCATAAATAATAAACATTAGCCAACAACGCAAGCTGAATTCAGATTGTCTTGGAATGCACTTATCCTATTTCTGTACAGACTAATCGGAAAAAGTCAACAAACTTATCTTTCTGGCCAGAGAAGCAGTGTGTTTTTAAAGTGTTTACTTTGCAGGACTAATTATATTGAAGTATTTTTTTTTATCACATATCACAATTAATAGGAACATGTTTATGACCTTTATCTGTTCCATGTCAGCAGCGTTCATGTGCTTGAGCACGGTTTAAACTTTTCATTCCAGCAATAAATAAGTGAGAGAAAGCCCAGGCTTTTAGGGAACACTTACGTGGCATGAGGAGGCAGTGATGCAAGACAGACATAAAGTGCGGATATGCATCAGTGTGGTTCATCTTCTTGCGGATGAGATCAAAAACCTGCGTGGCACTTTTGGTGTCTATATGTACCTGCAAAGGTCAATATAACAATATTCACTATGTGACGTGAAATATGTAGCAGTAATTAGACAAGAGTATGGACAAACTATTTTCCTTACCGACTCAAAACGTTTTGATAATGCCAGCTCATCCTCATTCCGCAGCATCTCAAAATAGTCTAAATGCCTAAGTAGAAAGAGAAATAATGGATTACAAACAGGGAAGGGAATTGATTTTATTGATGCCATTGTTCTTAACAGTTCCACTGACTGATCCAAGGCTTTGTTTCTTCTCTTATTGATTCCTGGTTTGTTTTCTGTGTAACAAAAGTACGAGTACACAGGTTTTCTGCATCACCATAACGGTTTATTTCTTAGTGTGAACACAGAGAAATGGGAAAAGGCAGAGAACAGAGACAGGAGGAAAAAGGGAAGTGACTTGTTCTGAAGTTTGCAGTTTAATTTGAAAACAGTTCACACATACGTTTGATGTCATTGTTTTTGTCAGAAAAACAAGCTGGCATTAATAAAAGGACCTGATAAGTCCAATGGATTCAACCATATAGAAGTGGTTATTAATTGTCATCCCTATTTACAAAGACCGTCTGTAAAATGATGCACACAGAAGTTTAACATTGACAAGGCCTTTGACGTCAACATTTAGTCTTACCTGTCTAACGTGGAGTTTTCATGAGAGCGTAGTTTGTCAATCACAGGCTGTATTCCCAACATGAGAAACTCATATCGGAGATGGATACGGAATTCCAAACTTGTCTGAAAAAAACAATACATTAGTATTAGAAAAGTGACCGTGTGCTTAATGAGGTGACTGACCTTGTGATGTAACAAATCTATAAATTCACCTCTCCGGCGCCTTGACTCAGCACAGCATTTATAAAAGACATGATGGCTGTTTTCAGGTTGACCTCGTCCCTGTATCGCCCCGTACTCCGATCCAGCTCATTAATAAGTGACTGAGGGGGAACAAACCATTGCAAGTGTTAAATCATACACAGGTGAGACTGCTTTTTAACGCTAATGTCCAGTATGAGGCACTTAAACACCTTTATCTCTTTGGTTTGAATGTGTTAATGTTCTGCCGCCCACCTGAAAGCGAGTCCTCTCACAGGCGAAGCGTTGATAATGCAGCATTGCCTCCAGGATTTTTTTGTGTCCGCCAGGCACCAAACATACAGCACCCATGATCTCCAGCACCGCCACCTTGGTCTTAATGTTCTCTGTGGCCAAACTCTGAGCAATGATGTTGATGCTCTCTGAGTGAGAAAGGACGTGGGCTCGGCCCTGTGAATTGTTCATCAGAGCTTTGATGCAGCCGATCAGAGACGTGTGGATCTGCGATTCAGTGGTCTCATAGTCCATGCTCTTCAGAAAATTTAGGATACACGTCAAGCCATCCAGGTCAATGAAGCGAGTCACAAATCTGAGTGACAAACATAATATATGTCATTCAAACAGTATATGAAGTTATTATCTTCTATTTTGTGAATAATTGCATTAAATACTGTGATGTCATGTACTGAATCATATCTACTCATTGTATTTCCCAGGACACTGACAGAATCATCTTCAGTTAAATGTAATAATTTACTTGAGACATTTCCTTCTTAAATCCAGTGCAAAGGTCAGCTCCCTGCAAATTTAAAGCAATGTTTTTTTCACCTGTGAATTTACAAACATTTGAATGGTCACAGTGACCTTTATGGATGTTTACTTCTTAAAGGACACATTTACATAAGGTTTTAGAAGTGAAAAGAGTGACAGCATGTGTGAGAGAAGGTTAACTGATGGGGCGATAGTGGACATCAAACATAAAGCACAAGAAAATAAGATGATGGGCAGAGTAAAGAGGGTCTTTCTGAAGGTGTCCACCTCATTGGTTGTGTCCTCAGAGCCGTCTTCAAGCTTTCAATGGTTTTGTTCCTCTCCTCTTCATCCTCCTTTTCCAGAGCGAGGAGCGTTTTTCTCTGTTCCATGAAAGATTAAACACCATGAAAATCTGTTCTGCTTTTATTTGAGGAAAACCTGTTGCTCATTTGTTTTAATGTGACACAAGATGTAGCATGTGACTGTGTGCATTTGCCATCTGTGTTAAAATCAGTCATAAACATCAGCTTGGTTTACATGTGTCAGTTTCGCAAATGTATCTCAGCTGAGTTGGTTCTGAAAGTGAAAGAAGCATCTCTCTAACAGGACCATATTTTTTCAGAGCAAGAAAGAAAGGGTTAATTCTATGACTTACAGCTGCCATTGAATTTAGCTGATCAATGTAGTATTCGGGCCAACTCGTCGCACTTTTGTTTTCTTCTTGTTCCTGAAAAAGACAATACAGAGAGAGAATAAATGATGGTGTGGAATAATTCAGAAAACCACTGTCTATTTTTTTTTTTATTTTAATAATAAAGGAACAAAAAGCCTGTGACAAAATGTCTTGGTGTTTGTTCTAAGAATATTAACTGGGAGTGACTTGGTTTGAGTTTGGTTACATAACACCAGAGGGAAATATTTCAGAGTCACATGAGGGGACAAAATGTTATTTAGTTCATGTCACATGTGTCGAATGCACCAAAGTTGAACAAACTCGACAAAAGACAGTCATATGATCCCTTTTCAGATCATTATCTCCGAAGACTCAACACCCACAAACACCAACAAACACGTGGACAGAAGGTCCGAGGCATAAATAGACAAAAATGGAGCAAGAACTCAAAAAGTAGGGCAACACAGATATACAGCCTGTTTTATCCTCTAGCACTTTCCTGAGTTTCAGAAAGAGAAGCTGAGAAGAGAAACGAGAGCACAGCTGCTTGAGAAAATCTTCAGATTAGTAAATGAATGTTAAAACTGTGGATTAGGGGCACAGCATGATTTACATTTAGATTAATCTCCTGACAGGCATGTGAAAAATAACAAAAAACAGTGCCTTGATTATTTAATTTTCTCATTTAAGAGAAAATGAACCGACCCTGAACTTGGCTTCTACTTGAAAAGGTCCCCGGCTTTCATTTTAGCTCTTGCCCCATTAAGCGCAAGTGAGCTGTGACCATCAGGAACTAATTGGGCGTCAGTTAATAAAGCAGCCTGCGGAGACTTGGCAGTTCTGACAGAAAACGCTGGCCTTGGTGGGTCTGCAGGGATCATGCAGGGACAGAAAGGACTGATCCTGCTGCTCGGATCTTGACTGGTGCCAGCTGAACCAGGCGGCGGCTGGAAGAGGTTCAGTCCATTAATGGGACAGTCGGGTGCAGGGGTGGGACCGCTTCCTTTTGCATTTTAAAGAGTTCATCTCTCAGCGCTCTTCAAACACTGAGGAGTCCAGAGTTTGCACAGGGTCAGGATGACAGAGAAGGGTGGGCAGCTTATTTTGGGGAAATTATTTGAGAAAGCACAGATCAAAGAAGCTTCAGGAAGTGGAGTTGCAGAGCTGTGAGGAATCAATCTTAGTAATTCAGGGCTAATGGGACAGTGCATTTGAAGAAGATGCCCTTTGAGAACTTTTATAAATGAAATCTGAAACCTAACTTGAAAATCTCCATTAGATAATCTGCTTGCAATGGTTTTTTCCGTCTTAAAATGAGGCACAGGAGATGCCATCCTGATCATGTGTACTGCATTACAAGTTCATTAGAAGCAGTGTGTTTTACAGTAATTAGATCGGAGAAAATGACAACTATCAGTGCAGTACAGTAACCATATTATCTATTACTTTATCAAACAAGGATAACTTCTTCCTTTTACCTCCATGGTTTAAGCAGACAGAGGCATTTGTTAAGGGATCTTAAAGAAAAATAGGATCAGTGTGGTGAACCCTTTGGCAACCAAAAGAAACTTTAAAAGCTTCCTTTCTGCATCAGTAGAGTAGACGCTGAGAGTTTTCCTTGGGATTCATGGGATTCCCGTGGGATGGAAGTCAATTTTGCTGTTCATCACATGACTGGCATGAGACAGGAAAAAAGTCAACAGGAGTGGGCAGAAGTGGGACTCGTAAGAACAATAGATCTGATTTTATGCACTAAATTATGACAGGAATATGTAATAATATGAAATGCAGTAGAAAATCCCATCAAAGGTGTTCAAAGGCATAGCAGTACAGTGAAAATTCTGGTCCGCATCACCCTACAGTAAACTCATTTCTGTTTATTGTGGTCACACCAGCGTAATGATGCAGCTGCAGTTACAAATTTACTTAGCTCAATGCTTGTATGAAAGTAGTGGGCAAACCCTGACTTTTTGGCAGATGATGCAGTCTAGAGAAGAGCTAACAAGCAGCAGGAAAAGACTGACTTTCTGCAGCATGATTTCATCAGCTCAGGTGCCAAACCAAACAGTTACAGCTTTGAGTGACTTATCTCTTCCTGGGTAAGTCTGACTTCTGAGGGATGTGTTTGCCAAAGAAATGAGCGCCCTCATCACCCGCAGGCTCGGACGCCCTGATAATGACCCCGCCTTCCTCCTCATCTTCCCTCTGCTTCACATACAAAAGCTGCACCTGTGGAAGTGAAGCCTTCCTGTTTGCCTTGGACAACCGAGTGCTTCCTCTGCCTCTTCTCCACACACACATTCTTCCTCTGTGAGTATGTATCTGTCTGGGCCAGAGCCACAGCCGGCCGCTGAATCAGCAATATCTACAGTGCTCTGTCTCTCCTCCCTTTGCTCTGCAGGTCGATGCTGCAAATGTCTGATTCAGCAAAATCTTCCTCCACCTTCAAACCAACACAGAATCAACTCTACACGATGAAGCCGCTTCTAATTGAACACATGGAGAGTGAGATTTTAGAGTTAATTTTCAAAGTTTTAGGAGGTTTGTTTAGGCCACGAGATTACTCCAAATGAGGCCACTAAGTGGGGCACATTCAGTCCAGAAACATACTGCACTGCACTGTTTCCATTTGCACTAATCTACCTCCATCACTCTCATTGTTGGTGCAGGTCAGTGGACACTGTGTCCAGCCAAAGTAACCCATTAAATAAATCAAATAGAGTACTCAGATGAAGAAAAAAAACAAAACACCATGACTTATGATACTGCTCCTTATCTCCTCAAATTTCCACATTTTTGACACAGAATCTAGCTTCTATGTGTGGATATATAATATATAAATTAAGGAGGACAGTCACTAAATAATATTGAATATTTTCCTATGAGGACCACAAAATCTAATGTCAAATGCCAATAAAAATAATATCAGAAATATCCACAACTGTTAGAAATTGCCAGACAAGAGACAAGCATCTATACTTTAAAAAAAAATTGTGAACACTAAATATTTTAAACCCCTTAGGAATACAATTGCTGGTTATGTTGAGTTCCATTCATTATGCAGGTTATTTTTTAATCTGTTTTTTATTTATAACATTCTCTTGTTTTGACCAATTAGCAGCCTGAAATCTAAATATGCTGTTGCCCATAAAATTCGAATAATTTTGTTTTCAGACACATTGTTCTTTTTATTCCTATTTATACACATCAGTAATCACCTTTGATCAGGTGCAATGATTATATACAGAGTCCCAGTTAGACTTTATCATGTATAAATCACACTGTCATGATCCTTTCTTGAGAAGAGGTAAAAATATTTTATAACCACTTTATGGGCAACAGTATATATTTCACCAACAAACAGAAAAAAATTAGCAAACCAGCAAATTTTTTAAGCCTTTTTTTTTTAATCCAAACAACGAATTCCAACAATTAATCATTTAGCAGTCTACAAAACTTTATATCCCTGATGCAGAATGTCCTACACAGTCATACATATGGCCTTGAAAAACCCTGCACTATAACATGAAGGCACATTCAATGACAGCAGCAGAGTTCAGCTGATGTAAATGAGACCAGGCGTCTGTGTTTTCCTTCATGCAGAGAATGAAGTGATAGACGGGGAAAGGAGGAACAGCTGAAGCTCTTTTTTATCAGGATGAAAAGACATAATGAAATATGACACTGTCACAGAGCTGGACATTTTATTATGGCTACAAGAGTGCTTTGATAGGACAGGTGTACTATCTAAAAGAAGAGAGGACATGATGTAAAAAAAAATGGATGCCGCAACCTCCCCTATAAACCAGTGAGGACAATAGAAGAAGAACTTCATAACCTGAGAGAAAAGACGCTCTTTGAAGACTGACTATTGCTGTAGTACCTTTTTAGACTTCTTGGACTTTTTACATTTCTTTAAAAAGCTTACCCTGTTAGAGGATTATCTGATGTAGCAGAGTAGATTTAGCCCTCATCTTACTCCGTCTGCATATGACTATTTTTATTTCCACCTTGTGTAACATCTGCTTAAGTGAGATAATAATAGCAGGCTTTGATCGAGCAGTAAAGACCTATTATGCAGTGAAGTGGAAACTGGATGCGACTGAAGAGAAACCGACTGGAGAAAACTATTTGGTTGTTTCCTGCTTTAGTGGTTGGTTTAAAATGTTTCAGCATAACTGTTCTTGAGAGTAACATGCCGGTATATATTTGCCGATTTATTTTACCTTGTTATACCATTTTATGTGCAAATGGTTTTCTGTCATTCATAATAGATGCACAAGCTGATTTGTAACCATCCACTGCGGGTAAATATGGATGACAGTTATACCAGTTGAGACAAATTCATTACATACAGGCTCAGTAATATCAGTATAATATTTAAATCTATAGCCTATGGTTATTTGATGTCATCATGATGGATACGTTGTAAGAACTGACGTAGAAGTCTACCAAAAATAATCATCTACATTCCAGAAATATGTAGACAACATTCTCATGCTGAGGCCCGTTGTAAGCGGAGGGACACGCTGACGTAAGGGTTTGTGGTTTGTGTTTTAGGAAACACACGGCTTCAGGTATCAACAAATCAATGAGAGAGGAGATTACACAAAGCTGGCAGCAGGAACATTTGCAGATATAATTCAGCACAAGCGGGCGTTTGGCAGTGAGTCTGCGGAGGCCGATACCGAGTTTGACATAAAGCACTGAACAAAATAAAGTGCAGAACAATCTTTTACCTTCTTTTTGCTGCAGTAGATTTGCCATTTCTTCTCTGCAGGGAGGGCAAACATGGCTTCCCTGTGTTTCTCTGTGAGGTCAAGCTCATCCTGCAAAAAAAGACAAAAACAAGGTAAGGAGTTATAGAGTTGGAAAGACGGTCATTTTCACAACCTTTTTTGTACATCTGGATGGACTCGACAGTAATCACTAACAAACGAAGACAAAGAAATTGCTGTATTTTTAAAAATGTAACATAAATCAGTTCAGTTTCTCCTAAAAACGTGTGCCAGAAGTAGTTGCAGAAGAGATCTGATATTGGTTCAAGAACAGCCTGTGCTAAATCTCTGTACGATGAATGGGATATCAGCAGGTTCCCTCATCGTAAATTCAATGAGTCTGAATCAAATCAGATGTCTTCCCAGGTTTAGACATGTGAGTAATGGGGAAAAGATAAGGCGTGGCCTGTCTCCTCGACATGTGGTAACAAACATCTGGAAACAACATGCGTCACAACGAAAAACAGATATTCCACAGAGGCACATGAAGGGTGCTGCTGGGAAGTGTTAGTGTCCTAATACTCTCTGGTATTTAGCCTACGTGCAATTAAAATCGTTTAATTTGAGATTTTATTGGTGAAAAAAGGCTGAGATCCAAGTTAGGTTTTGAATATCACATGCAACACTGAAACGCTGAAGATCACATTCCTACAGCCTCATCAATGAAGAATGTTCAACAGAAACTGACCTGATTTAATATGGATTTGTAATTAAACTTATCCACCTTAACTCTAATCCTGTTAAATCTCTCTTCAGTCATTCTTAAGCAAATGGCCTGAATAAGCTCCATGTGCAAAAGGTGTTGAAAGTCTCATGAAGAATTTTAAGCAATTAAGTGTAAAGACATGATAAGAATCAAGGAGGTCTCAGCGAACATTTTATCAAGCAACAAGTGAAAGAAAATTTTGTGTGGTTTTACCAACACAATGTTTCCTGCAAATAAGTATATAAAGGCTGTTTCCAGGAAAGTTTTTCTAAAGCTATAAAGCCATGAAAATCAATATGTGCAATGACTGAATGTCCTTAAAAGACTGTATAAATCTAGTTGCACGTCCACAATCAATGCAGTAGTACTCAACAAGAAAAGGAAACCAATTTATTCTCCATTAAAATATAAAGAGGAGGAATGTGTTTTATACCGCAACAAACTCTTGTTAATGTCGTGTTGAACTGCAGGTGAGAGATCTCACGGTAGTCTGGGTAAGGAAGCCTCACCTCAACTTACAGGTTTTTGGAAAACCTGTTCAAATAATTCTCAAGTTCAGAGGTCAGCTTGTAACCGAGCAGATGGCCACAACTTGTTCCATAACGTCTTTTTCCCCCAGTTGTACACACACACACACACACACTTTAAGTGAAATAAAAGCACGTGGCTGTTTTCTTTCGGTAAACAGAGCAACTGAAAGCCTCCTTGTTGTCGCACTCAACTTACTCAATTATAGCTTCATAAAGGGTGGTAGACAAAAACAAGCAATTAGCAGATGGAGGAGGCTGAGACATCAGGGGGGTCCTGAATGAGGTCTATTGATGTGCAAAAATGTCATGCTTAGATTACTGTGGCAACCACGGGACAGGAAACTGGGGCAGGGGGACCGAGGAGAGCACGACAAATCAGGAGTGACATTAAGACAGAAAAAGAATAGCAGGACTTGACCTGTGACTCACAAGATACACAGGACAAGGAAGAAGAGACAGCTCTTTTGTCAAAATCTTAATGTAACAGTCATGGTCAACAGTGGGGCTGATTATACAGTATTCAACAACATTACTGTACAGTCAACTATTAAACTTATCAAACACATGTGGTGATAATGTGAATAGTTTATTTCAGATGTGTCTTATACTTATCAGGCTGGAAAGTGAGAGAACAGAAGAGTGATGCAGTATGGGTTTCCTAGAACATAATCTAAATGTTTAGAAAACTCCTCATATAGACTCATGCTTTTCAGATCCTGTCCACCGCTGTGATACTGTGCCAGGGTTTCCACATTAACTTAGTTGAGAGCTTAGGTGCTGTGGGCCTTTTTTTGCAGCCATTTAAATGAAACCAATGGATTTATATTTTAAAATTTTAAAAAAGTATAGGTAAAGTATTGAGAAAATAATTCAAGAATTGCAAAAATGTAGTGCTCACTGATGAAATAACACACAATTCCAGTTTACAATTGACAATATACTATATAAAAGGGAAGTGGACTGTGTGTGTATGTGTGTGTGTGTGTGTGTCTCCAGCATCACATAAAATCCGAAAAGAGCTGACTGCTGCAGTTTGGCATACTTCTATATTTTTGGTGAAGGAACAGACTAGAAAAAACAGCAAGTTGATAGGACTAATATTTTAGGAGATATTAGTAATTTTGGAATACAATAGCCTTACAATCATGTTGCTACACCCAGAATCACGTGAACACTTTGGCGCAGACTGCTGGACAAATGTGGGGCAACATGCCTGAATACACAACAAATATCCATATATCCATGCTGGGGGACCGGTATGTTGCCCCCCCCCCCCCCCCCCCCCCCCCCCTTTTTTTTTTTTTCGCATCCCATCCCTCGGTATCGACACTGTTGAAGTCCAGGATCTAGACCCCGTGGTTCCCCATGGGTCAACGCACTAGTCCTAGAATATATCCTCTCCTGTGATAGAGAAATCTCATCTTCATCAGCTTGTGCAAAATCACTAGAGTAGAGTTAAACAGTGAAAACCTTGCTCTCCTTTTAAAATATATTTGTATCTAATGTGTTTTTAATGACTCCATTTCACTTTGTTCACAGTAACTTTCGATCTTTCTTGTTTAAAAACCCAGAATCTCTGAATATACCATGTGTATAAATTGTTTATTTGAAAATTTTATATGATGGATACAAGATGTCTCATCCTTTCCTGTAAGTCCATTTCACCATATGTGCAGCGATAGCTTCAAGTTTCCACATCACACTTGTAAAAGTTGCATACTAGAGTATGATTGGCTCCAAAATATTTATGATTTCACAAATACTGGTGGTAAAAATATACACTGAAGTGAGATCTAAGCTTGGCATGGAAAGCCTTCCATATGGAGCGAATGAGTGTGAAAGCAGCCTCAGTCAAACATTATTCTGCTCTGCGAAGGTCAACCATCTCACTCAATGAACAATAAAATAACTTGTTTTTGAGTGAAATGGGATTTCAATTAAAAAAAAAGAAAAAAAACAGAAAAAGTTCTTACCACCAACTCGGAGAACATGCCATCCAGCTCATCGTATCCCGGCATCGGAAGAGACGGCTCCATGACCTGCAGGGCAAAGTCCTCCCTCAGCCTATAGGTGATCTCTGGGTGGTCGCTGCTGTTAAAGCAGCAGAAGAAGAAAGACAGACCACCGCGGCCACCGCCACCACCACGCTTTCGGGGAGCCATTGCTGTCCGATGTGTTTGCCCCGGTCTGGTCAGGTAGGGAGGGTGGGAGGCTCCTTCAGGGCCTCTTTACAGCCTCCTCCACCTCAGAGTTTGGCCTCCGTCAGAGAGCACTGTGGAATAAGAAAAGAAGACACAGTTTAGTTCAACAGCATCAAAACCAAAGTCAAGCATCAAGTCGACAGAGAAGCAAACAGTAGTGTAGAACTCAAAAGCACTCCAAAGACAAGAGTAAAAGAAACCTTTTATTTAGGTGGCTTTTGTAATGACGACATTTTAAGACACAGGATACGCTTATGCAGAAAGGACAAAGATAAAAGAAAAAAACAAAAAAAAGGTACAAAGAGCAATAGCTTGCGCTCTTGAAATCTGTAGGCACTCTGACCTGATGATCGACTGCAGAAACGTTACTTATTAGCAGCTCCATGACACAAAAATCTTTGAGTTTTCCAGACTTGCAGTCTAAACCTCTGCCCAGGTAATGATTAATGGTGGGGTCATAGCGTTGGAAGAGAAAGTACAATGCACCGTATCGCTGAGGGCTCACACTGAAAGATTTAATTATGTAGTTTATACAATAGAGTCCTAAAAGAGTGTGAGGATTGAAATGGAGACCATAATTTGCCAGAATTAGTGCATTCAGAGCTTTTCATCTCCCGTTTCCTTCCTTTTCAGGCTTGTATTTCCTAATGAATACTGATTACAGTGGTGTGTTTACAATGGCTGTTGGAAGAGGTGTGGGAGGGGTTGTTTGTCTTATTTTGGCTCGTCACAATGGCCTTCATGGTCAGAAATCTGGAGACTTTTTCTATGAACAGGTGCATGAGCCAGTCAGGAAGTCAAAATTAAACATGTGTTGTCTCGATCATCAGACACTAGTGGTTTGGTGTTAAGGTTTGGTTTGGTATTTAGGAAATGTGCACAATTCATCTCAGCTCCTGTTGGTTCACTGGCCTGCCTCTGAGTGACAGATAAAAATACAGACAGATCAGCTGTTGGAAATGACCAGCATTGCTGAGGAGGGCTGAGCGCATTACAGAAAAACATGCCATGTTCTGTGAAGGGTCTGACAGGTTCACCATTTAAACAGAGTTGGTGATGTTACTACCATTTTGTCCTCTATGAATCTTATGTGGAGCATCAAGTTTTATGGTTCCAGTTATTCAAAGATTAAATATAGGTTGATGAAGATAAAATGTGTAACAAAAACCATTATAAATAAAGCATTATGTGTCTGCTGAGATGCCCTGGCCTAGAATTTAAATTCTTCACAGATAAGGACTTCTTTGGTACCAACCACAGTAATTTTCTATAATCTTTTCAGTGAAAATGAAACACAACAAGCTCAACTCCCACTAAAACTGTCACCTATTTCACAACATTAAAATTGCAAAATATATGCAATACGATTACTTCTTGCACATCATTCAGCCTTAATTAAGAACAACAATTAAAGTTGTTACTTAATCCCACAATGCTTACAAAATGATAGCGCCTAAATTCCAGCAAAAGGTACATTAGCAGCAAGTAGATAAGGCAACTCAGTGCTAATGTTTCAATCCAAACAAATATAAACACTTAGTTCTGGTGTGTGTGAAATCTGTTGGCCCAACTCCAAGCAAGAGCATCTGATTAAACCCAATGTGGTGCCTAAATGTCTGCAGGTCACAGGAACAAATGCAGCCATTTGCCCAGATGTGTCGAGCTACGTGATGCCAAGTATCAGAACCACAGACGCTACGCTGACCTGCAGGAATTTTTGGATGTCTTTTCTTGGCGACCATCAGCCCACAACATGACCATGCTCATCTGACCTTTCCCAGTGATTTCCTAAAAGTCTGTGGCTTTGACCAGTCCAAGTACATCATATGCAGTCTGATGTGATTCTACATTTAACCTGATCAGGGTACTCCACTGTAATCGAAGGTTGGGGGTTGGAAACAACAGACAAAAGGAGAAATTGAGGATATTATCTATATGTGTGATGGCGACTTGCAAATTAAAGATGAGTTAAAAGAAAGTCATTTTGAGGTTTCTGTAAATAAACCCTGATCCCATCACTGTGTCAATTTTAGTTACTTCTTTGGTTCATCTGAGGTTTCCCAGTCTAGCAGTAGTACTTTTTATAGCCTAGTTCGAACAGACTTACACTGGGAAACATGACTTTCCAACCACTAGAAAAAAAACACAAAAAAACATCAGTCATATTATTTTTATGTTGCATGTTTTTGGTATCTTTTATGCTGATGCTGACCAATACAAAAAGAAGCAAATCCACTTTCCTAAATATTAGTGGCCTTATTCTGATATGAACAAATGCAGAGGAGCAGAACTGAACCAAAACATTTTAACCCAGTGCAGAACACTACAATTCAAGGGCTTTAATATCAAAACAGGAGGATGAATAGAGGCTTTTTAACAAATGTGTTTTTGTTGGATGGTAATAAATTGCTGCAATAAACATTTAATCAGGAACACAAGACATTAATTCACAACACTTCTTATGTCAGCAAAGTAGTAACAAGTGGATTCATTGTCAAACAAAACCAAGAATGTATTATGTTACGAGACCGCTAAGTCAAACACAAAGTATATCTACATATTGTGGGCCGTGAATGAAAAACTAAACGTATGGTGCCTGAGGTCAAATAGCCACATGTGGGGCACACAGCAGCTCACTCTTCCTAACACAGCGAAAAGTGTATTTATTTTGACACATCCTTGACTTTTCCAAACAGACTACCAGAGGCCTCAGCAGCAGCTGCCTGGCCTCACACTCACTGTCTATTCTAGCATGAAGGGAAGAGGCTTTTCCAAGCTCTCTTTGACCATATTAGTCCACCAAACCGGCCCTCTTTTCCATTAGCTAAAGCGAGCTGTAAACTTTGTATAAATCAGAGTGGGAGAGAGGATTCGGCCATGTGACAGAGACGGCTAAGGTTTGGGCACTGATTTACTGTGAGGACTTTGTGTTTTGTGTCTAATTGTTAACCTGTGTGCTCTGACATTAGCCCTGCGGAGATTGTCTGTCAGACGGTCAAGGTTCCCAACATAACACAGACCTGTCAGAACAAGAGGACATTCCTCTCATAGCCAGGTGAGCCTTGTGACCCTAAACAACAACCACACAATGCCAGAATCCACTGCTTCACCTGCTCCGAGAGGGAGAAGCACTATGACGGATGGACAGAACAACCAGGGATGCAACTCACCACTATTTCCACTGTCGGTTATTTAGATAGTTTGGTCTATAAAATGTCAGAAAACCTCAATATTCAGTTTACTGTCCTGAGGTGAGAAATAAAAAAAAAAGCACAAAACTTCAGGTTTCAGGTACTTTACTCCATACATTTCAAACGCAAATACTTGTACTTTCTACTCTTCACATTTTCATAACAATCTGCCTCATTTGTTTAGTTTTAATGCAACTGAGGAGTTTTATTATTATTTACCAAACCTAAACAGAAAGGACAACAACATACAGAAAAGATGGACTCTTAGTGTGTCCGTTAGTGCATATGGTATATGACAAAATTTAAGAAATGATGCAAAAGACATAAGATTAAGGTTGTGTTTGTGAGAAAAGGCGTCATAATGTTTCAAACTGCTGGTGACTGAAAACAGATCTACACATTCCAGCCAAGTTAATGTTATGTTTATTCTTTAATAGGCTTCACATGGTATTAATATGACATGAAGATCATTTTGCTTCACTTCTACACTTCATTTCAGAGCCTCTATGTTTTCTTTTTTTTTTTTACTTGTACGGCAGTACAGAAGCTGAATCAGTACTTCTACTTTTACCAGAAAGTAAAGAAAACTTTTGCCACAGCTGTCACCATCACAGCCAGAAGAAAATATTCACATTTAGGTGGCTACAATCAGAAAATATAAGCGTTTCCTAAACAACTACTCAAACTGATTGAGTGATTATAAAAATGGCGATTAATTCAATAGTTGATTTGATTCATTGATGAGTTGTTGCAGCTCTAAACAAAACCATTCCTCACCGTCCAAACAGTGAAAGTCAGCTAAGTGAATGGATATTTCCAGGAATTATCTAATCACAGGAAGCATGTTTAAAATGTTGAGATTCAGCACAATGATGATAATGCCATGTAGCAGCTGCACTTTGCAATCAAGGAGGCTGCTGTTTTCTACAACATAAACTGACTTTTGGCCTGCGCTGGAGAAAGGTTTTACAGTACAAAACAGATTCTTTTATCCTCCTTCATTCATACGCATCCAGTAATTAAACCCGCCCACACATATTCAAACAAACACTTCGCTCTTTGTCTGTATGAGTTTTATCCTCGGACAGCCTTGTTGTTTTCTTGACCATGTGGTTCGGCTGGTGACCTGGCATGAGTCCAGGCTGTAAAAAGAATCTCAGTGTTTGTAAAAAGTGAGCGTGGACTGGTGCGTGGTGCCTGTTGAAGACCTCTCCGTTAAACCTGCCGTTCTGTCAGGTCCACTGGACAAAAGGCAGAAGTCGAGAAGAGCTAAACAGATACATGCTCACGTTACAGAACATGTGCGAAGAGGAATGAAGACAGTAAAGCAAGAACACAAAGATGATCCCAGACTTTTTATCCAGCTGCATCATTTTGCTTTCCCATACTCCCTTTCCCCTGATTTTGACCATCTTACTCCTCCTTTCAGCCTCCAGTCTTGTTCCCACATTTACATTTTACACGGTTTTCACAATAGTTACATGTGCTGCCATGAAATAACTGCTGTCATCAACAGACAGTGTACATAACTTAAGACTAACGCTAATAACCAAATACTGGCTTGATTTGGAGGAGGAATTCAACCTTGGATGGAGAACACAGTGGACAGTAGTGTATTAAAAACAGATGTATGTGAAATATCTTCATCTAGACCAGCTGGCATCTCACAGCTGCTTGTGGCTCTTTAATTTTTGATATCTGCATTTAATATGGGGGCCTAAATCATCGGCTGCTTTAATGTTGATCCAGACAATGTACAGTTGAATATCTCAACAAATGGACAAAGTAGTTTTATAGCTGAAAGACTATGATGAAAACCATGATTTTGATTATTATCAAGTCCTAAAACCTCATATTAGAAGTGCAGAAGGGCTAAAGTTCCACCTTGAGAAGCTGCAGTGCTTTTCCCTGGGTCTTGAGGCCTACAATCAATAATAAGCTGCTGAATACCTGATTGCTTCAAGGATGGTGTTTTATATGGCCGTGACCTCTGACCTCTCTGTGGGGTCAGCAAATTAAAGTGAGATTTCTCCTGCTGAAATAAATCAATAAGCTGTGATTGTACTATCCCTGCTTTATGTCAACATTTTAGCCCAAGACAATACACTGAGATAGAATACAGCATACAACTAAAATCTAAAATCAGTCACATGTTGGTTTAAGATAAACACACGCTAAAGATGCAGCTGCTATTAAATGCATAATATGTGCAGTATTCTTGCCTCTAGGTATCTAGAATCAGAAAAAAATGTAGTAAAAAAAAAAAAGAAAAAAAAGACAAAGTTTGACACATGGAATGATTAGTATTATAGTTTTTATCAACATTTGTTCACAGACAATATATTCTTGTTGTATCATTCTAATGAAATAGCAGCAAATAACATTAAAGACATGAATAAATGACAAAATTGTAGTTTTTTCTATACATCATTGCAATGTTCAAATCCATTGCAAGTGCACATAACAGCAAAATATAATCTACTTCTTGTTGTTTTTATACTTTAATACAGATATATCATATTATAGCTTTGACAAGTACATGCAATCCAAATCATTTCATGTACTGGTTTGGGAATATCTGAGCAAAAATACAAAAACATGCAACTGCAATCAACAAACTGGTGGATGCAGCTGTGTTATGGCAGACCAGAAAGGCATTTGGTGCACATAAATTTAATCTTCTTTTCTGATTTAGGATTTAGGATGGATCAGACTTGCAATTTGATGATCATCTCACCACAGTATTTCCAATGCAAAGTATGTTGTCATTGTAAGTAAAGGCGTTTCACACAGCACTACAATGTTTCTCAGATGGGAATAAAGCTGAAAAGCATAGACTACATTGCATTAACTCACACTGTTGAAATGTGTGACTAAAAAATAAAAAAAAAAAAAGGACACTGGAGACTCAGTTCTTGGCTTTAGGACAGAACTATCTGCACTGGGCTGCATTCACACTCTACACAAGAGGCTTATCGAAACCCCAAGGTCTGTTGTGCACTGCACTTGGTAATTTATTTTGGATCAGTTTGGACAGCTGCAAATAAAAGGCTCAGGAGTCCCGCAGTGCAGGCTAGTAGTAGTCCTTTCAATAAAATCGCCCAGCTGAAAATCAATCAGTGATCCAGTATTTGCCAGAGTGCTTACTTAACCTGTGAAGCTAAAATCTGCTTTGAGTTGATGGCTGAAGCATTAGGTCTAAAACACAAATGTTGTCTACAATAATATAACTATCTCAAAGCAGCTGCATGTTATAAATTGAAGGCTTTTTGCAATGAAAGAAAAGCTCAATTGTAAATCCCAAGGTACAAACTGATTGAACTGCCGGATCATTAAGCCATTTCTGAAAACAGATCTAGTCCGACATGGTTAAATTGTACAAGAAATGGTAAAAACAGCACAGTGAAACCCAATTGTGTTGCACAGCTGGAGAGCACACATAGCACTCAGTCTGCCAATTACTTAATGACACCCTGAGTATACAATGAGCAAACACACACAGACTTGGACACACATCAGAAAATAAGTGGGCCATGATAGGAATACTGACCAACAGGTTAAGAGGAGATTAAAATCAATCACTTCTTGAAACAGGACAGTTAAACAACAGAAAACCTTCAAAACTGTCTTAAAGTGAAAGCAGCGGTGGTAGAGCTGTGTCGCTCTGATGCCTGTGTGCTCATGTGCATATACGTTACAGGATTATGTGTCAAGATATGACAAAGGCATTGCCTCTGGAGCATTAATGTCACATGGACGAGGAAGTAGTGCTGAAGTGGCTCAGATTACAGGATTAACATACAGAGACTCAGAGAGAGTGGAGAGACAGGGATAACAGCACAGACAGACAAAGGAAGCATTTCTTCCACCAGCTGATACATTTTACACTCGTCTACAGGGCTGTAGTTAGATCAGGTTCAGCTCTTTGAAGTCATATCACTGAACTCTGAGCTGTGGCTGTTATGCAAACCTTTTTGTATACTGGAATGCCATGTGACTATGTGTGTTGAAGTGGGTAAATTTGGTACAAATCAACAGTATATCACTTTTTTTTGCATCTTTACACCAAACTATTAACACTTACTTTAAAGAGATATAAAAAACCCTGTTAGAGATATGTGTTACTTTCACTGAAGAGTTGTTTACAGTTTATCTACGTACATTCTGTCACTGTCAAATAAACTACAAAAATAGTAAAACATAAAAAGTGAGAGTAAAAACAAGCACAGTGAACTACTTATATTTATATCCTGTGCTGCAATCTTAAATAGCTGAGTAACAATTCTGTCAGACATCAAGAAACTATGATTATAACAATCATTTGTGTTGTGCATCAAGCAAAACATCACGTGCGTGTCATGCTGCTAAAATGTTTACTTTAGTCTATTTTACATAATTTTACAATAAACACATCTGGGTTTTTGTGCATTTGTAAAAAAAAAAAAAAAAAGGAACAAAAACAGTATAATGAAATAAAAAGTACTTCACGCTTTACAGCAAACCATCAGTTTCTACATGAACACTCGACTTGAACTGCAGCTAAAAATATATAAAATTCTGTGTCTGTACCATACCATGTTATTACTAGACCCAAGGCTTTAGCATAAAATTTACTGGCACGCAATAAAGCTCAACACTATTATGTACACAGACCAACAGACAGACACTCCAGTATCTGCTGTTACTGAAAACAGGGAGCCATGTTGCACAAAAGTAATCTAATTGTTTCCACATCCTTCCTCATTACACAGACTCGTGGTCTTCACACGTTTCATCTGGAGACTTTATCAGAGTCATACTCTGTGATGACTCAGATTAGATCAAACCGGTCTCTGAGCTGTCACCACAACTGTTTTCAACACACAAATTTAGCAATCTGATCGAAATGATCACCAAACAACAACAGAATGAGAAAACATAGGCTACAGGAGGCAACAATCAGTGGAAGCTGAGAGACCTACTGTTCAACTATGGGTGGTTTCAACTCCACGTTCACTCACAGCAACAGCTTATATGATAATCAGAAATGTCGACATGTTTTTATCTCAGTGGTCACAGCATTATTTCATGAACAAAGCCTTGTGCAAACCAATGGCTGATAAACACATGGTTAAGTTGTTGCTCAGAAATGATTTAATCACTGCTGAATCCAATTTGTGGTACCTTCTTTTTAATGGTTTGCACTATGAAGGGACTTTTAGAACTACGAAACAACTCTTCAAACACATACTTCTTGGTTTTGGAAAAAAAAAAAAAAAAAAAAACCTGCATAGTATCCGCAGGCCATTGAAGTTGCTCATGACTACGACTTATTTCTTGTAAGAGATGATGCTGATCTCAAACAGCTGAACTGCTCCACACCTAAGAAACATAATTCAGTGACACTCCCCTTTAATTTTTTTCCATGAATGAGTAATAGCGCAAAGCAAAAAATGTACATTTAGGACCAGGGAGTGTGTGGCTGAAATGCAGGGAGGACAGAGATTAAAAAGCAGGTTAAAAGGCTGCTGCTCTTTCCATAGAGGAGCCTGTCAAACCCGTTCTGCAGACAGACTCTCCAACCCCCCACTCTTTAACATGTTAGCATTCTTCCTCGGGTCAACCCTTCAAGTGGAGGTTAGACTCAGGGCAAAGAAGGAAACCACTAAACATGCGACAGTATCCTTGCCAGGGTTTTAGCTCAATCATCTGGGACTAGTTTATTGGCTACAATCCAAAAGAAAAGAAAAAGAGCCTCTTAGTTTAAAAATAGCACAAATAGTGTCTAGTTATCATACTGCTCCCTCACTGTACAGTGTTCAGTTACACTGCGTTGTGGTACTGTAACTAAACAGGAAATGTTTAGCACAGCAAAAAGACCTGGATTCATCCTGCAATGTTACATGTAAGTAATGTGTTACTGGTAGTTTTCTGTTAACACGTTAATTTGCCATTCTGATTTTGTAACGCTTTTCATGTCTTTTTTATTATCTTCTCCACGCAGCTCCCAACATGTCTGCTACAGAGAGATGAAGTGAACACAAACTTCCTCAAGTTTGAAAACCCTATTCAAAAGAACAATCTGGTTATTTGTTAAGCAAATGTTTCCAACTGCAGCATTGGCGGATTACATTTCTCGACAACATGTTGCAAAGCAGTGGGTCTCAACTGGCCTGGCATCCACTTTTAAATAAATCAATCCAAATAAAGGTGTTTTTCAAACAGAAACTTGTAAACACATTAAATATACATATGACTCCATTAATAAATTAAGAGAACTGCAAAGTTGCACAACTGGTTTTAAAACACACAATAAGTGAAAACACTTTCAGTTCTGAATGACATTTGACACTGACCTGACATATGGGTTTCATTCTGTTTTCATTGTCAGTGTTTGTAAATTCATATTTAACACAATGAGGGTGATATTTGTGCTAATCAAATACTTCACGTGTCATGGCTGCCAGCTACTGCAGACTTTGACACATCTGTGAAAATAAAACTCTGATATCAGATTGCATTTAAAGCAATAAAAAAGCCATTTAAAAAATTCTTATTAATCGTTTCTTGTTAATTCAATGGTTGTGTTTTTGGAGGCTGAAACATAACAAAGGCCATCTGACACATTTAGTCTATGGAATAATTATTGAAGTTATGGTTTTAAGACTGTTGAGATGCAATATTCAGAGACTAAATGAGAACCTGAATAAAAGGCTGTAAACAGAAAATTTTGGTACAAAGTATAGCTTCTTAAGTTCTCTAACAATCCTGAGGGTTGATAAACATAAAATCTGTTGTCAGTTTCTCTTAGTAAGTTTCAGTTTTTTCCAAATAAGCATCAATGAGAGATACTAAGTTGCAGAAGCTTGTGAGACAGACCAGACCTGATGTGACTCAGTTTACTGTAAGATCTTAAATCTGCGGAAGAATTCTTCGTAAGCCGATGGTGGGAAAGAGGGTCTATTAAGAAGTGTGAAGATTTATTATGAGAGAAGAATCTTTATTTGATTCAGTCAGACTGTCACAATTAGATCCATCTCTTTATAACCATGGAAATAAACTTTGGCAAACAAGAGCCTACTGAGAGTGTCAGATAATGCAAACTCAGCAAGAGGATCAATAAGCCTTTAAATGTCAGCAGAGAGAGAGTCACTGTCACTGAATGGATTATGGCTGTGCTTTGGACTTAATGAAATATTCACCTCTTAGAAGATATGCATCAGTGTAAATAAACAGTGAGAGGAAAACCTACAAAGTTGTTGAGGAAGCTGCTGAACAACAGTGAAAAAAAAAACCCTTGGGTGACATCAGTTATGAGCTGTGGACTCTGAACTGAGAGCATCGTAAAGCACCAACAGACATCGTCATGAACTCCCCATGTGCGGCAGAGGCAGTAAAGGCGATAATGAGCACCACAGCTGTGCACAATTCAATATTAGTCACACATTTACCATTAAAAAAAGCAAACATGCAACCTCAGAGATCATCAATAATGGGCGTGGAGATAGGATACCCTGAGCTGCAGCCTGTCCTTTAAAAATCCCTACCTCTTCCTCAGTTGCTATGGTAACCAGAGCGGTGGGTGACCGGTGGAGGCTGGGTGGGTGGGTGATTTAATGTAAGCCCTTTCTACCACACGTTACCCTGCTTTTTAATCTGCTCGGGATGTTTATAGGGGAGAAAATAGGATTGTCTCTCTAATTCAGCGGACAAAAACAAAACCATTAAGGATTACAGGCTAAAATCTAGTTTGCCATCACACAGCGGAACCATGAAATCCTGCTGAATTACAAAGCTTTTAGTGCTCTGTCGTGCATCAGTGTGTGGAGTATTTACAGGCGACATAGGGTGTATAAATGGAAGCCGAGGGAGTGGAGAATGGAACCTGAGAAGGATGACAGGAAATGGGTGAGGAGAATGAGCAGACCCCTCTGTGCTCAAGGTGACTTTCCTTTTCATTGACCTGATTATGTGCACTCCGCCCCCATCACGAAAAAAAAAGTGTGCTGTGCTCTCGTTCTCTCTCACTTGACACTGATAACGGGCTGCATTCGCCAAACCGCAGAGAAGAGCTAGTGGGAGGTCGCAGCCTGTAGCCTGTGTGTGTGTGTGTGTGAACATATTTCCACCACCACCTCACCCTCTCCAGACCAGCCTTGTCATTAGGGGGCATTCCCCACATACAGAGCTTCTCACCACAAAATCAGCCCCAGGGCCCGGTTAGAGCACCCCATCATCCTCCCCCTTCTCCCCACAGTTACTACGGCAACATGTTCATCCCCCCCACAACCCTCCCACCCCCATGCACACACACACGGCACCTCCTAATTAGACATGACACAATCACCTACGTCTTGGTGAGTGGAATCCAGCCTGTATCCTGGGGAGTGATAAAGCAGACCAGTAACCCTGACTCCCCTCATGAACACACACAGGCCATGATAGCCTTGGACTATCCACTGGTCACATGTATCTACACACACACAAACACACATTCCAATCAGTAGATAGCCGGCTTCAGCTCCTGCACTCCTTCTCCTGTGTTCATTTGATTACCCAGCAGTGCACAGATTCATTGAGCTTGGCTTACCCTGTCCAGGACTGCGCTTGCATTCCCTTTATATCCTTAGCGCTCTGCAGTATCCAGCTTTTTGCACTGTCGACAAAAATAACGATGCTTGCCTTGAAGGCAGCATGCAGTGGGGCATTTCTTGTGCAAGGTATGTATTCCACACAGGTTCAGAGTGGGTAGTAGCCACCTTGCAGTCCCGATGGCTGTCAAAATCAGCCCAGTGGAAAATCCCAGCAGCAGTTGGATGGGAGGCAAAAGAGGGATAAACCGGCTGTGCGGCAGGAGCTGCTGTTTGAGATCTTGCAACAAGCAGCCAGCTGGCCGGCGAGAACTTCTCTGTCCTCGGCAGGCAGCGTATCCACTCCCTGCCTAACCTCCTTTACTCTTGTCTTCCTCTGCAGAATGCCGTGGGGGCAGAGGGGACAGGCACAGATGTTACTGGCTCCAGGCCACACCCCTTTTCAACACTCCCTGTTCTAATAGGATGCAGCCAAGCCATGGCCACCGCCCAGCTCACCCCCTCCCCCCTCCTCAGGCTTTGGACAACTTATTTAGGGTTTGTTTGGAGAAGGTCTGCTTGGAGAGCTGCAGGAGAACAACAACACTAAGGTGCATAGACTTTTAGTGCTGCAGGCGTTAAAAGTGTGACATGAGTATTCACCAAAAATCTCCACAATGATAGCGTTAACTGAGGATAAATAAAGTGTTAAACTCTTCCGGTATGTTTAAACACCTTCAGTTTAATCATTTCAAAATGCTGCAAATTATTTGTACTTTCTCTTGCCAAAGATGAGATAACTGACAAAATATCAGAGGATTTTAATCTAAACAATTCCAGACACTCCCACATGATTTACAGCTCAGGTATCACTCCTGCATCTCAGCTAATTACTGACTCAAAACAACCAACATTTGTAAACATTCCTATGGTACAACATCTTTGCTCTGAGGATACAGTAAAGAAAGAAGACGTGAAAGCCATCAGACAGACTGATGTGAATTGGACAGGTAAAGTTACCAGAAAATTTTGTGGGTCATTTCACGTCCATGTACCTACTCACGCTAACCTTCTATAGACAGAATCACCATTAGTCACCAATATGCTGTGTTTTATTGGGAAAACACAAAGTAGTCATAAAATAAAAGTGACAGCTGTACAATTAAATACAACAAACCAGAAAAGCAGTGCAATGCCGTGTTTAAGATGCCTGAATGTTACAAGCTGTGTCAGAGAGGTGCCAATTCAACTCTGCAGTCACTTTTGAGACCATATAATCCACAGTAATTACTGCTTTCTCTATCTTTGTACATACAGGGGGTGAGAAAATCAGACATGTTCTCATAAGACGATGTGTGCCATCTGACTCAGAGCCTGCCGGTTTTCCATACAGGTGTTGACAAAAAGTGTCATCTACGTGTCATTCATTTCCTGTGTTACTGAGGTGTGTCACACAACAGTGATGGTAATCGAGCTAAAAATACGTCATAAAGCTTTTGTTGGATGTTTCGTTATACAACACTCACCCAATCATCATGGTTCAAAAGAAATGTGGTAGAGTAGCATATATCCTGTGGCTAATATTGGAAATTCTGGACTTGAACATTTCTCAGCCTAAAGGAAGTCACAAATCAAACCTTAAAAGCTGAATTCACCATTTCCTCAACAGCTGTAAGTGAAAACTCAGCAATAACCAGTATTAAAATAAGCCCTCTCTTCATCTCTTTTCCAAAAGGGTCATACATTTTCTTTACATGAGAATGCCTTTCAAAGCCAACATCATTTCCCATGATTTGTGGGTTATTAAAAGTTCAAAGTCTTCAAACAGCTGCCTCCTTCTGCAATCTGAAGATGCCAACATGTAAAGTCGCCTGCAGCTTTAAGATTTCTGGTCTACCTCAAGTCACATGTTACTGATATAACTCCTCTAAAGCATTAGCCATCCGCCAATTTTTATATTTCTGTACTTGAGCCTGCATTGTTGATCCAAACGAGTGGGCTTGTGGGAAAGGGTTTATCTCAACAGAACTGGTGTTACAGACATCAGTGGCGATCCACGCCGGTGCAGTCATGAATAGATAACACTGGAAGCTGTACAGTCCTGGGTAGCTGCCTCTGAAAAGAATGTCATGCAGCTGGAATAACAGACAGGTCCTGTTCCCATGGAGGGCTTCTGTTCTGGTGGGATGGATTGGCCGTGTCAATAACAACCATGACTGGTGTTTTGGTGACCGGGGGCCACAGGTACATACAACAGAAAATGTCTGGGACACAGAACAGTGACATTTTCATGGACAACTGCCTGTTATTATAGTGCTATGTTAAAACGTAAGTCAGTGTAACAAAACCTCTCCTCAAATATGAGACATATACCTCATACATATCTCCTAATAGTATGCCATTACTGTGTGAACATTTTCTCTCTTCACTGAACTTTTGTTAATTAACAAGCATTCAAGGGCAGCCAAATCCATGTTTGTTTTTTTTAAATAGGAAACAACATCTTTTTTCAAGAACGATGGTGTTGTGTGTAAAGCCACTAGAATCTGAATATCAGACTGTAATACATCAACACGGAAGTCGAGCATGGAAATCTAATTGGCTGCAGATTGTAGATGACCCTGGAAAGTTCAACTGTGATTACAAGCTTGTTGACAGAATTTCCTTGCTTATATAGCAGCAAAAAAAAAAGACTTTGGTGATGTGTTAATCATTATGCTTGTGGTGTGAAAAACAAGATTTGTCTAAAACCATACACATGGCAAACAAAGGAAGTCTGTAGTGGTAAAGAAATCAGTAAAAAAAGCCTGAAATTAAGTGTCACTTGGTAATGTTATTAAAAACAACAAGTCTTACTCCATACTAATGACATGAACATTTTCAGTAACCTCAAGTAAATCATGACTGACAGCCCTGGACTGAAAAAACAGTTTTGCAGCCTGCTGCAAAGGAATGTGTGAAGGGTAACGTTATATTACGGTTCGTATCATGTGGTGGAAGGCTACAGGCCTTCACTGTACATATGTTTCATCCAGGGTGGGGCCATATCCATAAATTCCACCCATGCAGCCCTTCCCTTGCTGGAGACCCTAACTATCACAAATTAAATGCCAGGATTAAAAAGGGTCCTACTGGTCTCTACCCACCCTCTGAGAAGTCTGTAATTACCCCCCCGGAATAGAGGGGTTCATCCTAGGAGGGATGCTCAGCTTTCTGCATCCAATAACCTCAAACAACTGCACACATCTAAAGGAAACATTGAAAACTGCAACAAAAGACAACATATATTTACTGAAAAAAGGCAGCAGATTTCTCATTACAAATTTACTGTTGAAGTTATATTGAAATCCATTCTTTGCTAAATAAATTAAGTATAACACCAGACAATTCTATTGACATTTTTCACAAAAACTTATAACCTACAAACCTTGAGACCTTCTTTATTCTCAGGCTTAACTTGAAATATATGCATGTAAGATAAAGATACAAAGAACTTCCCAAATGAGGCACTACTGCAAAAGCATTCTGAAGTGAAAGGCTGCAGCTGCAGTGAACGTGCTTGTAACGGATTGACAGAATTTGAGGGTTAAAAGGCTGTGGCTTAACTTGTTGATCCCTCCAGATGTAGGCCAAATTCTCTGCACTGAGAAATCAGTGGTTAAGGTTTTCCAGCTACAAGATAAGACAGAGGAGGCAGCATAGAGCAAACCGCAGCAGTGGTGGCATATAAACAAACAAACAAATCAAATAGAGTAACAGTAATCCATCCTAATCCAATCAGGACCCCGTCTGCTGAGGGTGAAGACAGCTTCAAAGCAGAGACAGCCTATTAGCTAATGTGACACACTGAATCCATGTGAAAAGGTCTGAGGTCTCAGCCTTAAATTTGACCGCAAACATGGATGCGAGTCTGGCTTATGGCCAGCTGAACACATGACTGAGGCCTGAGGTGAATCTGTGCCAGCATATGCCGCCATATTGCATGGTGAGATGGTAGAGTTGCAAGCTGCTTATCTTAAAGTCTGTCAAGATTTCAGCAGAGAAAAACAGGAGACAAGGAGGATGGCAGCTAAATATTGAAGTCATGAAAAATCAGCTGGAAAGCTCGAGCCACTGTATGAAGAGTGCAATGAAACTGCATAAAAGGATGTTTGGGGACGTTAACAAGGACACCTGCTGTTTAACAGGATCGACCTGACAGCTTCTGCCCTTTGGCGTCTCAGCTATCAACAGTGCAAAGCGCACTGCAGGAACACAAACAACACTGTTCAGGATAGCAGTATACTTACTTAACCTAGAAACAGGGCTGAATACCATGGTTGTTTTGTATAGATCAGTCATAATATATCACTGAAAAAGATAAGATGTGAACCACCACTAAAGAAACCTTTATTTCTGGGCATTAGAATCTGACAAATGAACACAATGAATGAAACTGTTTAGATCTTAGAATGGTGAAAGTTACAGGAAAGTAAGGGAGATGGAGGACAATGGTCACCACTAAAAGCTGTAATACAATAATGTCTGAGGGACATTTAGCTGTTGATGCAGCTGGTTTCGTCTGAATGCGTGGTTGTTTTGACGGCTTCTCTACAGTAATGTTATCACACAGATACGTTATACTGTGGGAACCTACTTGACGTTGCAGCAGCAGCCCCAAACTCTGCCCGAGGAGTTGAGGACATCTTCTGTTTCTGGCGACTAGCATTTCAGAAAACCATAAAACATTTTTACCTGCTAAACTATGAGGAGGGAATCAAATCTCATTGTCATGGGAGATGCAGATAAAGTTGTTTATGGGGAGTCAGAACAAATGCGCCAAAGAAACAACAGCTTTTTTTTAAACAATCACAAACTCGACATGGTCAATAAGACTGTGTGACTCACATTACCAGCTACAACGATGCTGATTCAGTTAACAGAAAATGACATTACCATGGTAAAAATACCAAAGACAGCTATACAAATGACAAAGAAACCAAGAACACAAAGCGTACATTTATTTTCATATTACAGAGAAGATTTACTTGAATCAAGGGAGCAAAGCACGTTAATTTAATCTATGATCAGGCCCAAACAATTATATTCCTCCAACTCTCAAACTTTGTCATAGTGCTGTGGTGTAGTGAGCCCTGAAGGAGTGATCCCATTTAATGAGAGAAAAATATAAAAGTTATAGCCTAAACATATTTTTCTGTCCTTGCTCTTCTGCCCAACAACGTGTCAGAACTTGAGCGTGCCTTCAGGAAGGCGGGGCAGCATTTTGAGAGCAGGATAAAGCATGCCGTGCTCGGGCACAGTCTGCAGCTCAATCTGATATGTGTCTGCTGCTTTCAAGGCCTAGTGTGTATGATTTGTTTGGGTTCTGACAAGAAAAACTTGCCATAAGGTTTATTCCTTCAAAGAATAAACTGAACAGGATGTGGACCGTATGTTATATGCCACTCCTACAAGGGTCCACTGGTTACTTTTACATCTGTAATATATACCTCCAGACTTAAAATTAAAACAGACACTATAAAGACTGATACCATCACGCTGTAATAACACTGTCTGACATGCACACCAAAATAAGCCCTATGTTTTGGTTCTTTTTGAGCTTTAGATTAGATGATAATGTCTACAGTTACCTTTTGTATCTTTTGAGATTAATCTTCTTTGTACATGCACAGATAAGAAAATGATCCAATTCTAGAATTCAGTTAAAAAGGCTTCTACACATGCCAAGTTGTATTAGATTTGCACTGATGTTTTGAACATATGTCAGTTCTCAGTGACTGAGTCATTTTACTACAACGACATGTAACGCCCTGAAATGATGAGTGCACAAATTTTGCTGTTAAGACAAAATGCTGGCATTGGACCAGCTGGAATCCCTGGAAACTATTTGTAATTTAAATAACCAAATTACCATTTGGGGGTTTACAGATGCACCAAAACTGCAAACTCAGACAAAACTCTCATTTCCTGCATCTCTGCTTTGGGAATTAACATTAATAATGTGACCTAGACAAAGGGGAGAGAGGCGTGCAAGGATTGAAACATGAATCCCATTTGGCCTGTTAAACCACCTCCCACTCTCCTAGACCAACATCATCTTGGTTATGGGACTCCCCCTCACACACACACCTACACACACCTACACATACACACACACACACACACACACACACACACACACACACACACACACACACACACACACACACAGGACAAGATCCACATGCTCCTTTTGTTTAAAGCGCTGCACAGCTATACTCTTTCCAAATCTTGTGGCTGGGGCTCACAAGTGATTCATTTTGAAGCTCATTGTCATGATAATTGGAGGTTTGCCTCAATTTTCTTGTTCTGGCATTAAAACTGTCACTGTGAAACATCGTAATATACCCAACCAAACATCACTAAGGAGCTGAGAAAACCATTAATTAAAAATTCTAGGAGGTGAAAAACTTCCTGTGCTTAAAAGGCTTATTTAGAAACACCACCAAGAAACCCACTAATAATAAATATAGCCTTTACCATGTGATATGTAATATTATGTTACAAAAAACAGGCACTGAGAGTAGACAATATTACTGAATATTCGTGAGACTTCATAGTATGTAACCAGTCCTGTATTGTAAATATTGTCCATATTATAAATTCTTCACCTCTTTATGCGTCCTAAAAAAAGAACCTATCTCGGAGAGCATAAAAAGTAGCACAGCTCGTACCATGTTCTCCAGAGTACATCTGCAACAAGTACAGATTGTCCCAAAATATAATTTCATAGGTCACCCAGTTCTAGATTTAGAACTGTAAGACTGCAGATCAAGGCTTGTTCCTCTGGAGGGAGATAAGTCTGTGCTGCAAAAGCAGTGACTGGGCAGGAGGACTCAAACGCAACTTTTTCCAACATGCCGATTTACAGCTAGTCCCAATTGAAGTCATACTAGACTTCAGATGTTCATTTGACTGTAACAACAACGCAAAGGTGATGCATGACACCTGCCATGTTTCACATCTGGTTTCATATACAGACCTCACATCATCAAGTGGCTATAGCAGTTACTGCTCATAAAGTCAAGGACCACGAAGGTTCCATTACTCACTACACAGTCTGAGAGCCGTCAGCCTAAAGCCCATTAATTAAAAATCTGTCACCACCACACGGTTGAGCTGGAAACAGGGTTCATCGCCCTTTCACCTCCAAACAATCAGGAAGGTCAAGAGTCAGTGGTCTTGGGAGAGGACAACCAGTATGTAGACTCTGGGTGGATATCTACATGCATCTGCCAACATAATGTCCCCACCATATTTGTGATTTAACTGGATGGAGTTGTGATTGAAAAATTAGACAGAACAAAAATTAAAACTAAAAAACTAAAAATAAAATTACCTTAGTCCAATATGTTGACATGTTGTACCTATGATCCAGGGATTATTGCAGTAAACTATTAAGGTGGTTGCACGCTACATGGCATGTCTCATCTTGTAATCAGTTTGGAAAGTGGATTATCAGTGAAATAATGGTTAGCCACACCACATATAATGACTATAATGACACCTGTATTATTTTAGCTTGCAGGTTTACTTCTTTATATAAAAAATAACATTTTATGGGAGTGGAGATGTTCTTTGTTTCATGCAAGGTGGCAACCCCCATAATGTGCCTCCATATGTCTCCATCAACTGGAGATTAGAGGATAAATGAGCTCAGTGTTTGGAAATGATAGTGTACTGAGTTGAGGATTTCAAGCTTGTCATGAAATCCTCAAACAATCCACAAAATGTGAGGCTGTATCTTGGGTGTGTCCAACAATGACCGTCTCATCCCAGCTGTCCCAAAAGCGAGGACAAGTGCAAAGCCAGGCCAGACTGGGGGCAGGGTGTGGCATGGCAGGGGTGCCATGGCGACAGAGCAGGCCTCGGCAAAGAAGGGATGCTAAATGAAGCCATTGTCTGGCCCAAGTGAAGCACACTGCACAAAGAATGGCACATTCAAACAGTCATACAGGCCTATTGTTGTGGATAGCTAGCAAAAGGGCTGCAGGTCCACGGTTTATCCCACAGGATCCACTGCACATCATACACACAACTCCATCTGAAACGGACCAACTCAGACCACTCAGGGATTTTACAAGTCACTCCAACTGAAAATATGAATGGAGGAGGTGGACTGATTCTAGTGCATCTTAAGTTATGAATGACTTGAATGGGTTGAACTGTTTGATATAAAAACAAACAGACAAGGCTCTACACGTGAGAATGAAGTTCATCTGTTGTTTCAAGTATCAACTTTGACTCACAACGCTGGTCACAGTGGCCTGATACACAGAGGGAGATGGTAAGAAGAGTACAGATAAATCAGGGAAGGGGGCTTGACAAAGGCCATGAGTCAGGCATCAAGGCAATGGTATGGTGAGATAACCTATTAAAATGGCTGTCCCTGTGGCTGTGTAAATGGTTCCAATAAACAACTATCCTTCATCATCACCAAAACCATTCAGAGGAAATAAAATCTGACATGTTGCAGAGTCAGATTAAAGACACAATTTTCTATCATCACAGTATCAATCAAAACAATGATAAAATATATACTAGTAGATAATGTTGTAAAGTGAAATAGGACATTTGGATTTGTTTTTTCACCACAACTGTTAATGCAAATCTCAGAGGAAAGTATGTTTTTGCAGACATGTATTTAAGTTAGTTGGTAAACATATATCAACTAGCTATACATAATGTGATTGTCATGAAATAGCTGTAAATAACATTTAGATGTAAAGATTAGTTAAAAGGACATGACTCCAGGCAAGGAGTAAATGAGACAGCATCTTCCACTGAATAAAACTGCAGATTTCTACGTGGCCAATAAGTCAAAGGAATATAAAATATAGGCCTGGTTGTTTTTAGACATGTTAATGCAGAAATGATGAAGGATAGTAAAATTAACAACAGCAGGGTAGTCGTCATGGGTATGTTGTTCCACACCTGCCTCTGCACATTAATGCCAGCACAACATCTAGAGAGCTCATTGACATATGGTGGTCTCAGCTGTGTTACGACCACTCCTAAATGACATCCGTTGTTGAAAAAATAATTACACCACACCTCCCCCTTGTTGTTGATGCAGTCATTTACTTGTTCACATTGTAGTCCTTAATGTGAGCCAACGAGGGAGGGTGGGCCACCACCCCTTCGCTGCCCTACCAGTGCTGTGAAACTTTACACTCAGTTCATTAACCCACTTCCCCGAGAGGGCTTCGGGAGTGTTTATGTGTGCCAACAGATAGAGGACCAAGTACAATACACTGCCACTGTGTAATAGACTATAGGGATAGGATGTTGATGTTTAGCTTGTGTTTTCCAAGAACTGAAGGGGCACTCTGCCAGTTTTTATGAATGAGTTCAAGACGATGGCCATCTTATCAACTCATCTGTCATGAATACTTGACAGTGCTCTTGGTGCCAAATGGAGCAACCTGGTTTTCTTTCATCATAAGGACTAATAGGACAAGTTAGGGCTGAGATGTTGATTTTATTCATTGTTTGAAGGACATCATTGCAGCTATAGCTACAGCTAACTGACATATGCCATGGGATAACTGAAAACTGACTAAGAAATCACATTAAACTCTATTGTTTATTTTGTTGTTTCACAAATTACACTCTTTACTGCCATAATCTTCATTAGTGCTCTTCCATGTTACAGACACAAACATGGAGGACAGTGAATGAGACACAGACTGTCATCATTACAATCAGAAGATGGACAAAGCAGAGAAGCCATACCTGAAAGAGGGGTCTGGACTAGTACTAGGTTATGACATGCATCATTATTGTATCCAGTACTGATATAAAATGACAACGATACCAGGTCATGACATTTTGCTCATACGGCACAGCCCTACAGGGACATTGCTGCTTTGTATCCCTCCACATGATGACAAATGATGTCCCAAAATGCTGTGACTGGGGATGTGCAAGGACAAAGCAACTTATAACCTCACAGGTACAGTTGACCAGTGAGTCACATGCTGCAGTAAATTTCACCAAGGACTGCTTTCTTTGTCACTTTCCGACAGCAGAGCAGTATGTTCATGTCTGTAATAACACAGGGATGAGATGAAACGTCAACAAACATCTAGCACCAACAAATACTTGCTGTCGCTGAAGGCTGTGCTTGTGTGGATGAAGCAACTCCAATGTGTCACATGGTTGCATAAGTCCTGAAGATGACAACCATCAAAGGTGTCTAATAAGCAGAACTAATATTTTATTTGACTGTAAATGTACCTTACAATGAATACGATGTTTGCTCATCTGTCAGACTAGACAAGACTTGGAGCAGGCAAACAAACTCACTACTAATGGTGAAGTTAATGTAAACCACACACAAGCACAATGCTTACACTTAGATTGCAGGAGACAGATAAAACCTCACACTGCAGTTGCAAAGGATCTCTGGTTTAACCAAGCTCTGCAGGTTATCTTTGGCTGATAATAACTGGCAGCTATTTTGTTTCCCTCTGATTTTTAATAGAGGCTCAACACAAAAACCACCTGAGCATGCACTTATGACACAATCATCTGCAATGTGCACAGAAAAACAAGACACGCAATTCAAATATCTGTAATCAACCACCTCCCTGTCTGCACAATGTGGACAAAATAACAGCATGGTACAGCATGTAAGGCCTCAGCAGTGTTTACAGTGAAAACATGTTTGCAGATCACACCATAGTAAGGAAAAGCCCTTTCACAAGGCAGCAGCCCATTACAAGCACATACAGGCCCCTCAGTGATTTAGAGCATTTTAATTCTCGGGAATGCAAGACTTTTCTGATAAGCACCCAACTTGGAGTAAGCCTAGCTCCACAATGATTATACTGTGATTATCTGTATGTTATGCCCTCTGACCTCACCAGTAACTCTATGGCTTTTAGAAGTGAGTCATTCCACTTCTCAGCAAAAGTGATACAAGTGACTATTAACCCAGAACAGGTGAGATATTATATGCCTGAAAACACCTGAGGCTGACCCTTTCATCAAGTATAACATGGCATCTAGGGTTCCTTATGAGGACAAAACATCAGACCAACCAATCAGGCATGAGAAGTGTATAATACATGAAGATCAGTAAAACACCAAGTCAGCAACACAGCAAACGTGCAACTATCCTGTCGCATTTTACACACACATCAACATTTTTACAGCATACTTGCAGACATACATAACACATGGGGACAAACATGACAGAAAAAAGAAACTGATCAGACTGCTGAAGAAATATCAGCAAGTATATTATTACTGGATTTTACTGGAACTCAGTATCGATCCCCTTGTTGACCTTAAATTTCCAGTGTTGGTCAGGAGGATATGTGGTTCTTGACTTACATAGCTCTCAAAGACACTAATGATTAATGATTCATACCTTCCATCTTTCCTACCCACATATTTCGACAATAATAAACTACTGTGATAGAAAAATGTTAACATACTTTTTTCTGGAAAACATTGTTCTGTTATGAAATAAATGTCATTTGAAAGAAAAATATTTTAAAGTTAGTTAGTTTGCATATTGTGAAACACCAAAATATGTAGTTTTAATGAATGCAAGGTGCTGATAAAGGGCACATGAGGAAATCTGTGTGTGGTGCATGTTGCAGAAATGAGCACCCATGAACTCACTAACTAGCTCCATTTCTAAAAACTGTGCAAAAATGAGCACCTATGAACTCACTAAGTAGCGCCATCCTTACAAACTGTGCAAAAATGAACACCCATGGATTCACTACTTCCATCTCTAAAAACTGTGCAAAAATGAGCACCCATGGACTCACTAGCTCCATCTCTAAAAACTGTGCAAAAATGAGCACCTATGAACTCACTAACTAGTTCCATCTCTAAAAACTGCAAAAATGAGCACCCATGGACTCACTAGCTAGCTCCATCTCTAAAAACTGTGCAAAAATGAGCACCTATAAACTTACTATCTCATCTCTAAAACTTTGCAAAAATGAGCACCCATGGACTCACTAACTAGCTCCATCTCTAAAAACTGTGCAAAAATGAGCACCCATGAACTCACTAACTAGCTCCATCTCTAAAAACTGTGCAAAAATGAGCACCCATGAACTCTGTAACTAGCTCCATCTCTAAAAACTGTGCAAAAATGAGCACCCATGAACTCTGTAACTAGCTCCATCTCTAAAAACTGTGCAAAAATGAGCACCCATGAACTCTGTAACTAGCTCCATCTCTAAAAACTGTGCAAAAATGAGCACCTATAAACTCACTATCTCATCTCTAAAACTGTGCAAAAATGAGATTCCATGAACTCACTAACTAGCTCCATCCTTACAAACTGTGCAAAAATGAGCACCAATGAACTCACTAACTAGCTCCATCTCTAAAAACTGTGCAAAAATGAGCACCCATGAACTCACTAACTAGCTCCATCTCTAAAACTGTGCAAAAATGAGATTCCATGAACTCACTAACTAGCTCCATCCTTACAAACTGTGCAAAAATGAGCACCTATGAACTCACTAACTAGCGCCATCTCTAAAAACTTGCAAAAATGAGCACCTATAAACTTACTATCTCATCTCTAAAACTGTGCAAAAATGAGCACCCATGGACTCACTAACTAGCTCCATCCTTATAAACTGTGCAAAAATGAGCACTCATGAACTCACCAACTACCTCCATCTCTAAAAACTGCAAAAATGAGCACCCATGGACTAACTAATTAGCTCCATCTCTAAAAACTGTGCATGCAAGATTATGTGCTTAACATGGGTTTCCCAGAAAGACACTAATCTGAATACTCTGAAGTCAATGGGGGCAAATTCCTGCAAAATTGCATGATAAAATAAATTGCATGTGAGACACAGTGAATAAAAAGGACACCTCTGCAGACACCCAGTCTTGAGGCTGAACCCTATCATTTACCTTACCGGGTGTCATGACTAGAAAGCCTTTTTTGTAAGGACACGAATGGGAGTCCCATCCCTCCAACCTTGGCTTAAAAATGGTTCGCCCTTTAGTAGCAGACTAAATTATTCATGAATCGACTGCTGCTCCGGTTGAAAAGCTCAGTTTTCTCCACACACCTCAGTGACAAAACAAAAACATTTCCCAAAACACACGCATATGTCATTTGACTCCGGTCTGGACCCGGTTTATGTCACTGGTTCTCTGTGGTGAAGTTCGGGGAATTCAGCTTCGGCTCACGGGGAACTCGCCACATCAACACGGATCATGGCCGTTGTGTTGCCTGGTCACACCGGGTACGGAGGTCACCACCGCCGCACCGCAGTCAAACCGGCCCGGTGTGTGTGCGCCGTCTCACGCGGGTATTGTTTCAACGGCAGCACTGAAACTTCACCTCAAACAACAACTTTCTTACCTCGACACGTTGTACATCTTCCTCCACAGGTCTATCCGCAACTTCATCCAATTGGCGAAAAAGTAAAGCGGCAGTAAAGCCCCGGGGTCCAGACGGCAGGGAGATGATTAAACCGACTGGTTGGTCCGGGGTGACCGTGATGTCATCCGTTTACTCCGATTCTTAATGCGCATGCGCCATTCATTATCAATACACTGCCTTATGGGTATTGTAGTGCTGGAAGATATAAACAGCTCAGTTCACGGAAACAGTAGAAATACCAGTTTCACATTTAGAGTGCAGTGCAACAAAACGTGACTTTGTTTACTGTGTGGTTCAATCTAACAGCTCCACATTTTATGTTTTCATGGTTATAAATACCTTGACAAATATTCAGACAGAAACATCTAAACACTGGACTAATAGACATCGCAAGAACTTTGACTATTAAGGCTCACAATGTAATTTTAAATGGCATCCAGGACAGTAACAAAAGTTGAAATTAAACATTTTTGTATATAGATGGTCAGGATATGATGTGGATAGATAGATAGATAGATAGATAGATAGATAGATAGATAGATAGATAGATAGATAGATAGATAGATAGATAGATAGATAGATAGATAGATAGATAGATAGATAGATAGATAGATAGATAGATAGATAGATGACAACACAAGCACATCTAGCATACTCAAAATGTTTGCATAAAAATGCTGGTGTCAGAGAATGTGGCTTTTTTTTTTTTCTTAAAATATAGTCAAACTGATTATTAATTATCAAAATATAAATTTCGTGGTCAACAACGTATTTAAGTGTGTGGGTAGAATAGAATAGAATAGAATAGAATAGAATAGAATAGAATAGAATGTGTTTTTGTCATTGTACTTAAAATGCAATGAGATTGGAGTTCAACACTCATCACCACAAAACAAACTCACAATAACACAATGTAAACTGTAAATATATGAAAATATAAATATTAAAATGGCAGCCTTTGTGAGATAAAAGATTAATCCCTGCAGTAAGTATAATAATATACATTTGTCTTTTGTATCTTTTTTTTGTGCACACTGCCAGCTTTCAATGTTTTGTTATTTTAATAGATTTCACAGATATTTTGAAGTGAAAACACTTCATAATAACTATACAAGGTTTAAATATGTTACCTGTAACATAGATAAAAGGTTAAAACTCAAATTAGGAAACAGCCACTCGGATATAGTAATGATTTGGCATTCATTATAATAACTATCTACTGCTTTGGGTTTTTTTTTTCCCTATCATGATAATAATATCCTTATTATCCTCAAAGACTTTGGTGGTACATGAGTCCTCATGGGTAATGGTTTGGCGCCCTCCGCTGGTGTAAAATATAAAAGGCATAACAGAAATGTCTCCTGACAGACATTAACTGTTCAAGCCACTTTTCCCTGATATTGTCTTTTCATTTCCCTGTGATTAAACTCTAACACTTATTACCTATTCTAATTGGCCTCTCAGGTAAGAAGCTTTACATATTTGCTTCAATGTGTGGTTAACTGTTAATTTCAGAATGAGGACAAAGGGGAAAACCTATACTGAAATCAGTGAGAAGTCTTACTGCTACAAAAATAATTCTACTGAAATATTATCACCTTTAAGATACAGTTATTAAAATGGCAAATAAGAGTAAAAAGCAGCTTTTAACAAACAAAATGGAGTGGTAATATGGGCAAACAAAGACATGAATTCTGATCAGTTTTAAGGAGGTGGTATTTAATTGTCAGTATAAAGTATGTGGTATTATTAAAATATAATAATGTGGTATTTTAGTGCCGATATCCTGATATTAATCTGCCTGAGTTTACAATAATGCAGCAAGTAAAATAACAAACAGGTATGTTTGTGGCTCATTCTGAGAAGTATAAAAGTCTAAATAAAAAAAATAAAAAAATTCAATCAAAGCTAACATTGGTCATGCCAGAGCTTCTGTTTTATTTTTCACCATTTACAGAATTTAATGTGTGAGTACAGCATTTTTATACAGAAAGCCCACTTGTCCATACAGCAAACAGACATAGAACACATCTCTTCACACTATGTACAGTTTTAAGCCATGGTAAAGCCTGGGCCACTTGGCATAATACTCATTCACTCAAGGTTCAGAACAAGTTGATGGACTCCAGATGTTCAGTAATGTGATAGATAACACATGTATTAGTGTTACTGGTGTGGTGTATACCTGAAAAAAAAGGGAGGGGGGGGAGGGGGGGCAGCTACAGAAGCAAATAGAGGGCATATTCAGGATTGTCTGAGGCCAAGGCTTAAGTTTTCCATTTCAGACACGATAACTGTCGCTTCTTCTGTCAATAACTCATGCCCATAAGTGATAGTGTTTTAAATCTCGGCTGCACTCGTGTTAGGTTCACCACCCAAATGAATGTGATGTCTATACAGAGCAAAAATAGAAATATGATCACTAGTTTAGTGGTGGAACAGTGTCAGCAGCACCATGTTGGTCCTGAGATTAAGTGTTTCAAGTGGAGACTGCAACAGCCCTAACAAAATCATAACGGTGACGTTACAGTCGGGATATAAAAGGAGTTTGTGATTTTGCAAATATGGAGGTCATTACAACTGACTGATAACTTTGTCTGGTGGGTAAACAGACTTCATAAGATGGCTTTGGTTGATGATTACAGGATTTTGTCAAAGTGCAGAGTCTGGATTTCATTTAATATTTGCTACTTTTCCTTTCATGCAGAGATAACGCTTCTGCATCTCCTTTCCATCTTGTTGAGTAATTCAGTTCAACTATGGATATTGAAGTGAGGTCCAACTTATTCGTAATGCAGGAACTAATTAAAACCAAAACTGTAAATACCAGGAGCTTTAAGAAAACAGAGAAACCTACTCCAAATACAACATAAAACTTTGTGGACAAAAGATACAATTTTGCCTCTTGAAAAATGGAAATCAACTTTATTTTCCAAATGTTATCCCTCTGATTCTTTAAGTACAAGATCTTTTATATTTCTCCATAGATACTGTACAGAAACAACTTCTAACCATTTGGCAGACTTATTTGGTGAATCAAAATACTCTTGGTTTGTGATTTCCATGAATGAGACAGGGGTAGTCAGATCTCTCAAAATATGGACTCCACAGGACTATTCAGATTTCTCATTCAAGTAGGATTTCAACAAAGCTTAACACATAAATCATGTCACACAAAAAAGGATAATGGTACAAACCCTCATTTAAAATTAGTGGTAGTTACAGTTTATTATCATCTTTGCTACACACCCACAATACTTGTCCTTACAAACTGTACGTTCTGAACAGATGACACTGAACAAACCTTGCAATTGTATTTATTAAATGTGTGAAAGGTGAATTGTGATCTTTGGATCTAGATTTATTTTTACTAGTTTAACTGGAGGGAACCAAGGAGGTTTTACATTAGGTTTGGTTCAGACTGGAAGGTGTAATTAATACTAAAGATCAAAATAATTCTTTGTTCTCTTCCTATAACCATTTTCTACTCTTTGTCTAGATTAATTTTCACCTTTAATAGTTACATCTGCTTTTATCTTTGGTGGTTAGACAACGGGAATAATTCATGGCAGAAGATCAAATTACCCTTAAATCACTTAGTGTTCTTTAACATAAAAATTCAAATGACACTGGTAAAATAGGCAGATTCTCACCCTCAAATATGATGTTCCACTTTCAGTGTAGTTTCATGTAAACCAATGCTGCTGTTAGGGGATGGAGATGGTGTAACACTGCCAAGAAATACTCAGTCTTCATGTTGATGTCTGATACAAAGCTGACACTGAATTGGGGTAAAATCAAGTCGGGACAATGACAGAGCAATCAGGGGAATCAGGATGGAGTGGTTTAAGAGATTTCCACATCAGGAGTGCTTTTTGTTTCACTGTGTGTGCGAGTGTAAATGTGTGCATCAGAGTTTGGTGCCCAGTGCTTCAGAGATTGGGGGGGGGGGGGGGGGGGGGGGGGGGTTGAGAAGTAGAAGGCCGGGGAGGCTATGGCCACTGGGAGAAGACAGAGCACCAGGCTCCTTTGTTCTCTGCTCTCGGTTTTGTCACAAGTCCAGCTGGTAGCCAGAAGTCAGTGGAGTGAGATACTACGCCAGTGAGCGCTGGCGAGGTTTGATCCTCGGATAGAGCTGGAAAATAGAAAAACGGACAGTTTTATTATGACTAGTTTGACTTCTCTGGTGTGTTGGTTTCATTTTGCACCTCCTCACCTCATAAACCGTCACTATATTGCACTACTGCAGCGACTGTAAATAGACTGATATGTACATTTTATTTATTCCTATCCTTATTCCATTTTACCTTTTTTTAAATGCCTGGTATTTAACAAGGTGAGAGAGAAAGAGTATCTCAATTTTCTGTATGTCCTGTACATTTTGTGAATTGCCAAAAAGAATCTTTGAACTTTTTCATTTCTATGAAATTCAACCTTTGTAAGAAACTTGGATGTACTTTGCTTTTTAAAAAATTGTATAAAATCGGAATACCTTTGACTCAGATGGACAATCACTTCCTCCAGAAAAATGTGATCGTAAAGAAATAGTACATATTATGGAGAGGGCCGCATTTTTTTCAAAAAGGCAACATATTCACTGCAATAATACCATTTTTATGTGCAAAATATGCTGGGCTTGCATGATTTCATAATCCCTGCAGTTTTCTGCATAAAGTTTAAGAGATAATGTCTTGTAACTTGACACGGGTAGTGATGTAATATACGATGCACAATGTCATCGGCTTGCGCGTCCACAGAAGGTAAACTAACCACAGGCCTCAGAAAAAATCCTGCAAGATGATGAAAATGCAGCTCATTTGCCGACAAAAATATCTGCATAAGACAGTACAGTAAACCAGTACCCTGAGGTCCTACACAAAAGCAGGTTCATACTATTTTACACCCCATGCAACTGTAAAATTGGAACATAAGAGAAAATCGATGCTAGGGAGACACTTTTTCAGCACAAAACATTTGAAAATGGTTTCTGCTGCAGCGATAATAGTTATATCAACATAAAGGCTATAATAGCCTTGAAACAGATGGCCTGTTTTACCTCACTTTTGTGAAGCAGGAAGCAGTTATTTTATTTTTGACAATTGTGACTCAGGAATGTTAAAGCCATGTTGGAGCCATGCTTAGAAAATAAAGAACTAAAACAGCACTTTCTGTGATGTAGTGTATGCTTTCTTCTTGTATGTTTGCGTTTCACAGGATGTAATTAGACATTTGTCATTCAGTAGTAGCCTAGTTAGAACAGGGTGTGGGAGAAAAATCTTTTTTTTTCATTGAATGGCATGTTTTTCCAGTTCCCACATATTTTTGCAACTTCGCACATTTTTTTTTTTCAAATTCCTCCAATTTCACTGCATAAAATCACATATAAACCCCACATATTCCATTGCATAATCAAGGATTTTTGCCCCTATTTTTCTGGAGGGACTGGACAATAAACCATTTTGCAGTCTCAACTGAGATTAGAATTAAAAATACACAATCAGCATCAAATATGTACAATTACTAATACTTAAGTAAAAAATGGACCAAATATTAGCATGGTCTAAAATCCGACAAGGTCAAGCACTAATAAGAACTTTAGTTACATTGGTGAAATTTCTCTACAAGTAAACAGGTGTGAATCTGTAGAGAAATAACAGGAAAGGTATAAAAAACATAGAGTTACCCCCAGCAGGTTGCGGGGCACATAGCCCTCGTTGTCCTCAAGCCGTGCCCACCACCACTCGGTTTCACTGTCATCCTGCCGTCGCAGAATGGTGATGGCGTCTCCCTCACTGAACGACAGCTCGTCTGGGTTCTGAGCTTCGTACACCCACAGAGCGTACACTGTCCCTTTGTTCATGACACCCAGCTTCTCCTGGACACCTGCAAATGTAAGCCCAAAGCAGACTGTCAGTACTGCATCTGTAACGAATCAGTATCTTCATCTACAAATGCTATTCAACCCTGCACCTAAAATTTGTATTTGTCAAAATTTGGGAGACTTTTCAACAGAGAAAGTATTTTTTAATTTACTGATACAGCTAATACGCACCGTAAAGGAACTGTGAACACTGGATGTAGCCCTCCTCCATTTCCTCGCATTTATCTGCAGCCGTTTCCACATCACTAATGGTGCTGGCAAAAATGGCTGCCCCTGATTCAACCAACAACTTGCAGAGATGAACACTGTTGCAGGATGCAGCACAGTGAAGAGGAGTCCTGTTCATGCGAAAAGGAAATATTGGACATGTGAGCAGCCTATGGAAAATGAGTACAAGAACTGAAAGCAAAAAAAAAAAAAAAAAGAGCAATGTCTCCGAGTTGAGGTTTTGGACTCACCATCCATCACTGTCTGCTGCATTGACGTTCACTCCAAAATCGAGCAGGAACTTGACTATGTGGTGATGTCCTGCACACACAGCATTGTGCAGGGGTGTGATGCCCTCATCATTCGGAGTGCTAGGATTCTCCACCTGGAAGTGAGAGTATAACTGTCAATCGCACATGCAAATATACCTTACATATAACACAGAAAACTACAGGCACACAGGAAACACATACTTCATAAATGATCCTTTGGACGAGGTCAAACTCGCCCTCCAACGAGGCATCCAGCAAGAGGGCCAGAGGGTTAAATTTAACCCTGAAGCCATGGCCAGTGCGCTCTGAGTTGGGCTTTTTCAGGTTTGTGCGCTTCTCCTGTATCAATGGAAAGAAGAAACACCACTGACATCTTTACTTGTTAAAATCTAACCACTTCAGTGCATTAAAACTGAGATTTAACAGTGATTTTATCCACTGACACAGACATATCAGTATCTGTGAATACTTATTCATAGATCAAACAACGCAGTTGTGTATATTTTCTAGAACTTGTATTTTTTAATGTAAGACATCTTCATAAGTACAGTGCATTTATCTGTATCACACTAATTTTGGATGATAAAGTTGACTATTTAACTGTGAAACACCTTGTCTTCAATACATGTTTTTGTGAAATGTATATACACTTGACACTAACACACATAGCAAAATCACAAATTGTACAACTCTTTCATAACCACATTTAAGGGATCACTGCAAAAAATATGATATATGTCAATATTGGAAATTCTATACTCACTAAACTTGGTATTTTTACTCTCCAATATTTGTGCTGACACCGTAAATCCAATATTTTCACGTGAGTGTGAGTGTAAATATCTCTCACCACAGACTGTAAGACTGCTGTGCCGCTCTCCTCTGGTGTGCTGACCTCTGGTACGGGACTGGGAAGCAAAGCTTCAGAGGTTTCTACATTGTTGTTATTGTCGTCTTCCTCAGCTCCCTCTGCTTCTGCTGGGTCCACGATTCCTTCAGGTGGCGAGGGCAATGGCTGGTTGTCATTTGCATCAGTAGAGGATGGTGGAGTCTCAGAGCCAAGCTCTTCTACCCCAGGTGGTGGTGGAAGCGGTGTCTCAGACGGGAGGTTGCCATTGTCCGTATCTGCCACAGCATCCCCTCCCAGGTAACCAGGAGGATTAGCTGGCTGATAAAACGGGGTTCCATTACCTGCACCATTGCCACCTCCTGATCCACTCACTCCATTCCCCTCTATCCCGCCTGCTAGAGTGTTAAACCTCTGGTAGAGCAGTTTCTGAATGTTAGGACCACTCGGGCCCTCAGGCTCTGTGATGGAGCTCCGCTTCTTGAGGGGTCTCGGAGCATTGGCCAGTTTTTTACGAAGCACCTCTAGGTCAGCGTCACTTTGGTAGCGCAGAGGGGAGTGTACCATGGGTGTCAGCTTAGTAGGACTGAGTGGGCGTGGGATGTTTTCCACACTGGGAGGAGGCGCAGAGGGCTCCAGATGCTGGAAGCACTCAAGATCGTCCAACTCACCGTCAAAGGCATCCTCTCCACTGGGATGGCCTTGAAGAAATGGGAAAGCCCCCCCGACCTGGACAAAAGGTAAGGGCGAGGGGGGAGTCGAGCTGGACGGCAGGACAGGCTTCCCATATACTAGACATAGACAAAGAATGTGGAAGTTTGAAGTTATTAACATTAATACATCAACTTCACAGAGTTATTACTGTCTTGAAGTTTTTAGCAGTTTCAATTTTTTTTGTCTTTCAGTTTGTTATTCTTGTTCAGTTTGCACATTGCAAATCAAGGAGGAAAACAAATGTATTTCATTTTGTGCTGATTGATTTTGTGGTTTTGAAAGGATAGTCTTTTTTTTCTTAGCTATACAATTTGTAACTTCTAGTTTTAGTTGGTTAGTCAATTGTTAACTATAATAATGAAATGACAATAAACACTCATTCGCAGGTTCTGATGATCAGACGATTGTTCTTCAGACGTGGGTTTTACCTGCTTTCAGAGTAGGCTTGGGTGGCTGGCTCTTCGGTGCTGCCTGCTGGAGGTACATGTGATAGATGGAGCTGGAGTTCATGGTTGCCGGGCCCTTACGAGGTGACTGAGGCCGTGACCCCCTGTCTGCGATAAAGGGCCGTACTGCCACAGCTGGTGGAGGATCCAGTCGCTCGCTCAGCCCAGGAGGGAAGAGAGGTGCGTTGGGCTGGAAAGTGGGACTTGGCGGCACTGAGATACGTTGTTGAATCTGTTGGGAGGATGATCCCGTGGAGGGCGGCACACGGGGCCAAGCAGGGGCTGGTGGGTTTGGGAGGGGGCGAGGAGGAGGGGGTGCATCTTTACGGCGCTCCAAGGAGCTGGCTGAGTTTGCGGAGGTGAGGTGGGAGCCGTAAGGGGGTGGCTGTGGCTTGGATATGGCGGGGGAGGAGACTGCTATTTTGGAGTCTAGCACCTATGGAGAAAAACCATAATATTAAACACTGTCAGAAAAGCTTGAACAGAATACCTCAGGTACAGCCTGAGAGTTCGTAATCTCATATATCATCCCAACATTGGAACTGGCTCTTTGTCAGGAAGACTGATTACAGAGTAGCATCATCACTTTAGTAGATCTAGAACCAAGAATCACTTACATCAGGGTTTGGGATTATCATTAACAGCTAAAGTTGTGTGAAAGGAGTCTAACATAGAAACTGCCTTCAATATTAATAACACTGCAGTATATATTCCAAAGAAAAAGACACTTTACAACTGAAAACAGAAATGATAGCATATCTGAAGTGGCTAATGAAAGAAAGGACAAATGTGCAGAGGTTAAAAGGAATTAGAGGAAGCTAGGAAGCACTAACCTTTTCTCCAGTGGGAGCAACAGGTGAGCCTGAGGGAGGGCTTTTGCCCTGGGTATCAGTTCCTGAGTCTCTTCTCTCAGGTGGCTTCAGAGTTGTGCTGGTCTTGCCTACAGGAGGCCAACCAGTGTCATTAGCTGAGAAACAAAAAGGACAAAGTAAGTGCATTGAAAGACAAAAAAATGAACATAATGTAGTCATTAATATGATATCAGAAGCATTGGCCTCTTAGAACTAGTGACAAACCATGGCCACCAGAACTAGGTCTAAATGGTATATTGTTTTCAATGTTTTTAAAGGGTTTGAATCACATAAAATAAAAATTCTTCGAAACATCATGAAGCATGTATGAAATTTTACATCCATATAGTATATATATTTGTACCATTTTGACCTAGGATTGGCGATAAATGGAAGGTTCAGGATTTTCATAAGCCTATCCTATTAATTAGATATCACTGTGAAAATAGTTTTGTTGAAGTTAATTTAGCATTTTTTTATTTTAAAGTTGCTAATAAGACAGATAACAACAGGTCTCAAAAAATAGAAAGTCTCTTTAGAGATATATCAAAGTAAAGGTGATATACTAAGAAATGATTTCATGTACTTGTGTTTTGGAATGGCTAAAAAGAAACAGGGAAGTCTAGGGAAGAGAAACATGCCAATCTCTCATTGGTTGGCATTTTAAGTGTGTTTCTTTTTACTTTTGGTTTATTAATCATCTTTTTTCCCCCAAATGTAATAATAATATGAAAAATCTGCAGTTAAAATTACAATGTGTTATGACATGTGTTGTCTTTAACACTGCAGACTAAATGTTTCAGGAGGATAGGATAAAAACCCAGAACCTTCACTTCACACCAATAATGGAAATGAAGGTGTCTATATTAGTGTTTTACAGTTTTACTGGATTTTGGTCATGGAAGTTTTATTTAGTTTCTACCAATAGCTAAATGGTAATTTTGTATTCACTGAATGACAGTGAGTGACTAATGTATATACTGTTTGTATCGAGATTTCGTACGATTATAAAAATGCACCTTTAAAGGTAAGAAGGGAGGGGGTCAAAAGAAAGAAGACAGAAAAAGAAAGACACAACAAAAACAGCATTGGACAGATAAATTTTGAGTCAAGTGACAGCAAACAAATACGTAGCGTGACCGAATCACTGAAGACCTAAAGTCTATGGCAGTTAAAATGTAGGTGTATATGTCTGAGACAATACCTCTGGTAACTCCAGATATTTAGTGGCCAAAATACAGTTAATTCACAAAACTGTGTTTGTTGTTTCCTCAGGTTCAAACTTCAGATGTCTTACCATTTTCATACAGTAAGTACAGGACGGTCCTACATACTTCTACACTCTGTGAGGAATGAAAATGATCACCTAAGTGACAGGTGCTGAGTGAATCCTATGACACTTCAACATGAACAAGTGAATTTTCTTGTGCATGTGAAGTGTTTACGAATGGTTGCTGTGAGGATGTGATGTGTATGTTAAAGTTAGGCAGACAGAGGATGTTACGAGAGCACAACAAAGTAGCCCAAATGCTTTGGACTTCTTGTTATGTGTAAATTTATGAGGCACTAGACTCGTTGAACCTTCTCAGAAGTACTAAAATGTGCACAGATGTGCATCCACAGGATCAGCCAGGACAGTCTCTTCATAAGATGAATGATGTTGAAGACTATGAAGAGAATAAAAATTCTGCAGATGGCAGCAAAGTATTTCAAGTTGGCAGCACTCCATACTACGTCATTACAGCAAATGCTGCAAATTAAACATCCACATGTTCTCTCTCTCCAGTCCACAAAAACTGCCTGAATGCTGCACTGACAGAAAAGCTTAACAATGCCAAACAAGGATGTGTCAGACAGCAGTTTATCAAGTTAACCAGGCACAGATGCATCTTCTCCTCAGTTTCTAAGCAACTCAGTGTTGTTTTGTCTAAGAATGGAGAAGCATCATTTTCATTCATTTTAATCAATCAGTTCTATGGAGTGTGAAAATAGTCAAACTGAGTGTAGATTCATGATAACATTTGGCTAAAAATGAGTCTTTGTAATGTTGATTTCTCAGTCAATTACACAAATAGTAACTAAAGGGACAATGATCTTTCAAAAATACAGCTGTAAAATGAGGTAAAACTCCAGATTTGCAGAGGATCCTGTGCTACAGTAGAGAGAAGGTTCAGAAGGTGCCATCCCTCTGCTTATGCAGCACTGTGCACTCACGGGATGTGCCATCAGAGCCAGTGGAGGCTCCGGGGCCTGGGTGTGTTTCTGGAAGGGACGGGGGTACCGGATCCACAACGATGTCTAAATCAGACACCTTCCAAGGGCCGGGAGGCTTTCGCACACCATCTGCCCCAGGAAGCGTTGCCCCACCCCACCCAGTAAAACGGAGACATTACAAAGACAGGACAGCAGTGACACATGAGAGAGGAGGAGAAAAAAGGGAAGGAATCACAGTATACACAACAGAGTACACAGGAAAAGAGTGAGGTTAGACAGGAAGGAGAAGAATTACAGAAATAATGTCCAAAGAGGCCAGGTAGGAAGGAAACAGTGCAGCATGCAAGATCTAGTAAAAGTACCGTGGTGCAGCTCTGACAGTGAAGTCAGGAACAACCTTCTCACAAATCTATGTTCATTTAGTGCAAGTGGAAAATTCAGTAAACCGGAATTTAATAAAAGCTTAAAGAACATACATAAGATAGCACTAACTGATGCTGATGGTTTACTTGTTGTATATCACATTTTGTTACATTTGTCGAACACATGGACATCAACGAAAATGACCAACCTGACTTGGTGCGGCCCTGGTTGGCTTGGTTATTGACACCCAGAGTCTGAGGTTTCAGTGGATCAGGTGGCAGAGTATAACCCCCTTCTTGTCGGCCGGGTACAGGGACTTGAATGTACGGCCCAACGGCAGCTACCCGACCCAAAGTCCCAGGGGCTGGCTGTGGAGAGGGGGGACCATTGGCTCTGTTGAGCTGTAGGAAAAGAGAGCCAAATAAATTTTAAATCAAAGAATATTTTATTTTACAACTTAAAATGAATATTGGACCAATTTTCCAATTTTTCTTCATTTCTAATCTTTTATGTGCTCCTTGTCTTACAGGAAGGTTTTCTTTTTGACGTGCCTCAGCTTTTTTCTTGTAGAGGCGTTCCCGCAGTTCGCTGATGCGCTTGTCCATGAGTGTCACTTCCATGTTGCGCTTGTTGAGAAGCTCTTTCTGTTGCTGCAGTTTACTGTTTTGCTCTTGGTTCAACTTGTTTCGAATCTGCCCATTAAAAAGGTGAGAGAATTACTAACTAGTTCAGTTTTACTAGTGTATTAGATGGTGTTAAAACTGTAGCCATAACAGCACAGGTTATCATTACTTGTAAACATTACCTGAAGCTCCTGGTAGAGTTTGCGGAGCTCTAAAGCTGCAGCACCAGTGACTTGACCGCCGAGAGCAGTCTGTACACCATTGAGCTTCCCCCGCCGAAGGTCCTCCAGCTGAAGGCTGAGCTGCTCCACCCTCAGCACTGCTGCCTGTAACTCCGCCTGCTTCTCTTGGAATAGGCTGCTAACTTGCTCGATCTCTGCCGCTGGATGTCAGAAACAAAGCCATCACATTATTTCAGTCATAATGTAATCATACTTTTACATCAGCTGGGTGTATTTTGTCCAAGATTAATTCTCAGCACTGAAATTATTATAACTTCCACCAAGCCTCATGGAAAGATTACAACAGAAATTTGCATCAGAGCAGAAACATTGTCTTGTGGTCAGTTTTGCAATACTAAAATAAAACTAATACATACACAGGTTCCCATTGATGACCTTGCTGTAATCCACCTGGCCTCTCATTGCCCGGATCTTCTTCAGTTTTGCCTCCTGGCTCTCCACACGGTCTTTCAGCCTCTGCAGCTTTTCGCTCTCTGAGATGGTTTGCTGCTGACGTCGCTCCTGCTGCTTCAGGTAACGCAAACGTTGCTCCTGTAGAGACAGAGAAAAAGATTGACATTTCATGAGTAAACAAGTAAATACATGCATAATTGTTTTAGTGTATTCAAGTTCCTTTAAATAATATTTACGTGAAGTGAAGTACAAATTACAACCTGCTATACCCTCCGCTACAGTGGGTGTAAAAAATGTCCCTTGTTAAAGTCAGTGTTTATTTCATCCATTCTGAGCATCTTAACACTGGGTACCAACCACTTTAAAGTGGGGAAAAAATAGGAGAATCAACTACAGAGTCATGACAACAACAGGCTGGACTCCATGAACAGCGACACATGAAAACACAATAAGTCAGATTTTTTCTCATTATTACTGTAAAAAAAAATGACAGTCTAGAACTTCAAATACAAAACCTACCAACATTTCAATCTATACTAAGGTGCAACTTTCATGGCACTTATGGATTACAGATCAATTTTTTTAATTCAACGGATTAATTTGAACAATAACAGTAATCCCGTAGCTATCTACGTGGCAGACGATCCCTAGAACTAGGCTAAATCTTGCTGTGCTGTGTCAAGACTGTCTGAAGGCTGAAGAAAGGGTCAGATGACTTCATCTCTCTATCCAACTGAGAACTGCTCCAGTTTAGGTCTGAAAATAGGAAATGACAAGCCCAGGTTGCCAAATGACTGCAGGGCTTCAAGTAGGCCTACTTTTTAGACACCACAACAGAGGCAAAGAACTGCCTTTCGATCTGCAAGGCCTACAGTGGGCTTAGTGTTGCATGACTGATCAGCACACCACAAGCACTGTGGTCGGACTGTGTTAGTGTACTGAAAAAGCCACCAGGAATGACAAGGTAAAAGGTTTTTGTGGAGATTTGCAACCTAATGGTTCGATTTCTTTTTATATAACAGGTGATCCAGGCAAAACTAAAAACCGCTGATAGCGTGTTCAGGTTTCTGCCACACCTGTGCATACTTGTAATATTTTCCTCATTTTGTGTACATGTATATGAAACAACTAAACTGAACTTGATGATTACTGCTCAAAAAGTAAAGCTCAGAAAAGATCCCCGTGGGCCAAGATGAAATGCTGGGAATGTAGAAGTGTGACCGGTTTGATAAAGGGTCAGTCCTTAATGTTCAAAATACAGGATAATTAACATGGCTGAGTACAACCAGCAATATCTGCACACGTGTTCCTCTTGACTGAAATATGAATTCGGGATGGTCCTGGCGCCGTGACTCATCCCATCTCATTTGTTGCATAACCATTTGGCCTCATTTCGGGTCACGACAGGACACTTTGGATGAGAGCAGTGCCACACTAGTTCAACAGAAAGCCTCAAGACTCAGGCCAAAACATAGTTAGACTTGTCTGGGGCTGTTAGTCCATGAGAATTCAGACAAATCACAGAATGAAATAAGAACATGAGGATGTTTGCCTTTGCATCCTATATGTGGAATTGAATGATCATGACAAATCTAGCTTATAAGGAGAAGAATGTCACCTGCAGAAGAATGATTAATAATGCATAAATCCGTGAAGATGACTGGTTACCTTTGCAACGAGCATCTGCTGCTGAGCTTCGATTTGCTGCTGCTGCCGCGTGGCCATCTCCTGCAGCTCGGACAGTGTGAGCTCCACACGCTGATTCCCCACCTACACAAAGACACACACAACAACTGGTCAGCTAAATAATAATACAATGATGTCGACTGAGACTGGAAATACATAGAGGTTTTCTGAGCATTTACATCAATGACTGTTGAGCTGAAAGTGTGAATCAATAAGGACATCAAGTGTAAAAGCTCCAGATTTGGAACTACTTGAAGCTAAGGGAGGTCATATTGGAACAAGTAACTCTCAAAGGAGACTCAACATATAGCAGCTTTTGGTAAAAAACTAAAAAGCGAAAATTTCAATCTTCACCACAATAAATAAATAAATAAAGGCTTATTGGTTTCAACTTGGTTCCCAGAGGACATCTGGTTTTGCAGTGATATGATAAGACAATAGAATACAAGCAGACAAGAAATGACACTACAAAAAAGCTACATAAGGTACAGCAACAAATGGAGGGTAGGGGAGTGTGAGGAGGTACTGAATCTTGTAGGCTTCAGTAGCAGTCTCAGGTTGAAGTTTTAAGTGTATAATAATCAAAGTGCTGCATAAAAAATAAATTGCTGAATTGTGAGACAGCAGTTAGTCGGTCACCAGTATTACAACAACATGAAAATGTGGATACAAATTCAAAAACTTTATGTAACAACCAAAACAAAACTGACAGATGGTTAATTTGGCAGCACCTATCAAGTGTAAAAGTGTATCATATATTTCTTCCAATAAACTTTAGTTCCAGAATTTTTAGACAAATTAAGTACAATCAAAACATCCGCTATAAAAAGTTGTACAAGTTAAAAAGTTACATAAGGATAAAACAAAAAACATAGAAAGAAGTTACGCAAAAAGCCATTTGCAGCAATGATTTAAAAGTCTGTCTGATTTCTCCAGCCAGAGGCTCACACCAAGTAAGAGCAGTGAGAGTCCTCCTCCTCAACACTCCATGCATCACTACAGCAGCACATTAATTGGGATGGCATACAGTTAGTGAGGAGGGAGATTCAAGCCTCTGAGGACGTTATGTCATTTTCTGTTTGCACACATGGCAAAAAGCACACAAACAGTCGGAGACACCTGTGCATATGTTTTTGTGTAGGAGAGATATTCTTAGAAATAATAAGCTGTAAACTTTTGCTGACTGAAAATGTGGAGGAGCACAGACCTGCTGAGAGCTTCTGATTGTTTATGCCATGCTGATGCATTCAAATTCATGGATTTTCAGATGTCGTTAATAATAGTTGCTTCAATAACCTGCTTAATGACTTTATTATGGCTCATACTTGCAGCAACATTTATAAATAACAAAAAAATGAGGACTGCAGCAAACCATTTTTGTTATGGATATGCTTGCAGATTTTTTCATTCAGTTAATACCAAAACAGTTTTAGTGAAAATAGGCAAAAAAGTATCATTTACACTTGATATTCTAGTGCAGTATATCTTGTTTCAAACCTTAGTGTTAAACCTTTAAAATTTGTAAATAAATCTCTTAAAATATATGTATTATACAATCATTCCAATTTATTCAATGGATAATTCATTCATCCAATCGTGGAGGTGCAGGAGCCTATCCAAGCTACTACTGGATGAAGGTTGGGTATGAATGAATGAATAAATGAATGAATGAATGAAATATACAAAACACAATACAACTACCAACGAAAGCAAATTCCTGAAGCAACAAAACATGAGACAACAAAAAAATGTACTCTATTACACTAAAAAAAAATTAATACAATTTCAGTGTTATTTACACAAGAGGTAAACACATATTTAATCCTAGCCCTTTTCTGAAATCAAATACTACAACATTTCAACCTACTGACATTATTTTAAGCTGGAAGTACATAGTTAATCCTAACATCACCCAAACAATGACCACCCCACCAGACGAAAAGAAAAGGTACGCCCGGAACATGTTGCCACTTCATCACTGGGCTGACATACACAGGTGAACTCAATGGATAATTACTGTTCTAAATATATAAAAACCTGGACATAAACAAAGAAGATACATCGACAGAAGTACAAACGAATGCCACCTATTGTCCCAACGGTGAAACAGAAGCAATCGAAGGCACCAGAAATAATAAACAAAGAGTTCACCTGCACCAATAGTTTCAGTGAAGTTCTCCTCTTGCGTCAGACATCGGCGCCTTTTTAACACAACACTCCACTGCTGGTCTGTCACTGTATAGATGTCTGAACATTCTTAAAGCAGTTTCTGGCATCGACGCGCTGCTAAAACACTCTTTCTGTGCAAGCATGAGGCACAGTCCTCCAAACTACAAGCAGCTTTGAAATGCTCAAGTGCTTCTCGACTGCGCCTTTAGGAAGTGTTTTCAAAGAGGGAGGAGAGAGGAGCTGATGTGGGAAATGTCACTGTTTTTTTTTTCTTTCCGTAACACAGTCAGAAATGTTAAATATCTGTGCTGGCAGGGGAATTGTTTAAAGGTGATGAAACAGTGGATATCAACAGAGTTCAAGTGTGTTTGACTTGTATTTCCCTGGAGTACATTATTTTTGTTTTGCTTGTCGTGCCCACAAACAAGTAGTTAAATAGCTGGGGACAAAATTTTTTTAGCCTTTTGTTAGATTTCCAGCACTTGCTAACTTGGTGTTTTCCTAGCTGGCATTTATTGAGGTGTAGTAGATATAAAGGGTGTCTAGGAAGCCTCGGTGGGTGGGGGGAGGGACGTGGTGACTCAAGTGAAGCTGAGATGGGGAGAGTGGGGGAAGCCACTGGCACACACAGCCACATTCAAGTGCACTGAGGCAATACTGCATCAGTGACAATTCACCCGAGGGAGAAACAGACCCGTACCCTCAGACAGTGATGAAGAGGAAGTTGGAGAAACACCCTGAGTGTGTAATGCTCCCCACAAAGTATCCAGATTTCGCAGACATTTGACAAACACGTGATGATGTTCTAATATTGACTGATTTTCAGCTATGTTAGGCAAATAAAAGACGTACAGGATGAAAAAATTTAATGAAAATGTGTGTGAGCAGTGCTGCGTCCCCCTGGGGCAGCTGTGCTCTTTAGTAGGCGGTGGCTTCTCAACAGGGTGATCGGCTCAGCTTGGTGGACAGAAAGCCCCCAGGGTTTTGGGCAGCAGTCCATGGAAAAGCCAAAGCAATGATCCTCTTAAGGCCTGTTATATCATCCAACTGATATAATCCACTAAATCAGATATTAATAAGAAAGTCAGAAACAAATGAGCTTCAGCACTTGGGAGGTTAAGCAGAGGTTTCGGATGAGAGAGCTGCAAAGATGGAACAGCCATTTTTGTCTGTCCTGCTCTGATGCGTTTAAAGGTTGACTGATCAATAGCCCATGTTTTAAGTAATATGACCTAGACTTCACACATGCAGGGTCAGAAGTTGTGGGTTTAAGATAATGAAAGGAATGGCCTCTAGGTGCTCTTCTCCTACACTGCCATAGACTATAAAAAAAGCAAAAAACAAAAAACAAAAACACAATCCTTCTATTTCTTACTTCACTGGAAGCTTCCCTTCACCCTTAAGGTTGAATTAGTGGTTCTTTGACCGTAACACTTTCCCATTGTGAAATCTGGGACAGATGGTTGCAGAGAGAAGACACCATGCCAGAGGCTGCTCTTATCGGAGTCATTCGCATCTTCTAGCAAACACATCCCAAAGCTGAACATGCACAACAATGGGAAACCTGGGAAGGAAATATTGACTGTGTCTAGACATGAAACACCAGGGACTGTGCTGTTACTCTTTAACGTCACTTTAATATCAGAATTAATATTTCCTCAGATACTTTTACCTCAAAACAGTGCTGCCAATATAATATAGCACAAAGTGAAGTTGAAAGAAAATAGGAGACACTCAAAGGTTTTTTTCCCCGTTTCAAATTTCAATGCGCCCATTAAAAACTACTAAAATGCTTCCTCTGGGAACTCTTAATACACAAATATGGTCAATTTCTACAGTTTAAGTACTGGACACCACATGTTTTCCTGCTTGCCAAAAATCCCATTTGAAGCACTGCCTGATCAGTGACTTCAGGTTTCCACAATGCAGTAAAAGTTGCATAATAGCCAACAGCTGACTCCAAACTATTAGGGATGTATGCATTAGTCTACAGGTTAGTGCTGGAGATAGGTTTGACACCATGTGCTCCCATTCTGGAATTAGGAAAACTCTCTCTGGGTTACATTTGTCTAGTTTGACTTTCTTTAACCTCCTAAGACCCAGCTATGGGTTTTCTGTCCACATTTGTGGACAAGAGTTTCACTACTTCATACAAAAAAAAGAAAAGAAAACTGTCCACCATAAAGGACATTCCATAAAAATTTTAAAAAGTGCATCTGAAAAAATTGTTGCATCATGATGTTTCCAATAAAGGCACTTTCTTAATAAAAAACAAAAAAAGCTTGTACTTTGCTGACATTTCCTGGGTCTCAGGATGTTAAAAGAATTGCACTTGTTTTTGGAGGCAACACAACGATAGTGCCTTTGTAAAGGGTGTCAGGGGAGAAGTCAGTTTTGGGGACACTTGGGAAAGCAAGTGGTGTTAGTAATTTGTTTTTGTAAGAAGTTGTCATTTTATGTTGTTCTTTCATGTAGCAAGGTGGTATTGATGATTTAAGGTGCAATAGTCACCCATTGGAGGATTATTCCAGTAGAGCATAAATGACCAATGTACACACTTAAATTCAGATTTACCAAAAACCCTGTACAGACATCATTCTGTCTAAATTCCCAGTGAAGCTCAAATTAAGGAGAGGAGAGAGACTTTTGATGTCATGTCGTTCAGTCAAATAGAGTAAATTATTGTGAAGGCATTTGTATTTGAACATCACCATCATAAATCTAGTGAAGTCTCACCCCGTTCTCGTTGTGCTTCTCTCCAGTGCTTCCACTTCTGCGACTCGTCTGCTCCTGGGACTGCTGACTCCCTGTGAAAAGAAACAACCACCGTCACAAACACAGGCCAGAGACACAAAAAGCCAAACACACAAGAGTGCACAGCTGAGCCGATACACACAAGTTCAGATTTGGTTGGCAACAACTACTGCCAGGAATAGTTTGAAAATTCACTGACATGATTGCACATGACAGAGGGATTTAAGTACTGGGCAGTGCACTGCTGACTAAAGCCACAAAACACCAACTTAAAATAAATGCTTTTAAAGACTTAGCAATGTGCCACCTGTTAGCTTTGTATTAACAGATGTAAACAGACTTCTATTAAATTTAATCACTGGAATTAATGTGTTAGAATGTGATCAATCGATCAAAAACTGGAAGCATTTAACACCTGGCTTTTTATGTGGTTAGATCCATCTAAATACAACTACGAAAGACTGATGGCAGTGATGTGACTGTATGAAAAGAGGCATTCATTTATTCCCTTAACATGTTCCATCATGTATCAATAAAACTTTATTCTCCATAATCTTTTCAATTCCAAAGGACTTTGCATGGAAACTGTGTTTACAAAGTATGTGTGCTAGGATAAAGACAAAACAAAGCTCTTACAAAGCTCCTTGGTTTCAGGGTATGTTAACTTGAGTACACAAAGCTGTAATTTTGTGGAAAAAAAACTGTGCATATGGCAATAAGAATGAATAAGTGCATTATTTGTTTGTAAGTTATTTCAGGGCAAAATGAAGAGGATGAGGATGCATGGTATTATAATACACTCAAACTTTAAAACTGATGGTACTAATATAAATAATGTAAGATGCTCAGATTTTCAAACCTTGCTAGGTAGAATGGCAGAAAATATGATTATGATAACAATCAACACTGATATTTATCATGATATATAATTTAATAATGCTGACAATTAGAGTATCCTAAAAATGTCAGAAGCCCAAGGAAACAGAGTTCATTAGCTAAACATAATCCTCTTAATATAATGACAAATGTAAGCCTATGTATTTAATTAAAGAAAAATAAGAAACCAAACAAAACTGCTGAACTTTCTGATTAATTTTAAATATTTAAAATTTGACAGTAGATTTCAAAATTTTTGAGTTGTACCTGAATGCACCATGAACTTTGTCAGAGCTAACATGTTTTACCATACCAATAATTGTGAACTTTAAAGAACTCACAGACAAAAAAAAGGGTATTAATGGTGCATTTAGTGTATCTTGTGAACGCTGAAACCTCCAACACATTCAGCAGGAAATGAAGCAGCGCATCTGTCGATCAAATGCAGTGCAGATTCTCAACAGAGTTTTCTTTACTACTTGACTACTTAAGTGCAAACATTTACCCGCCAGTTACAACCAACTAAGATTTATAGTTTTCCAAAAGGAAAATGTAGCCAAATATGACATTTGATGGATGTTGCAATCATTTCTGCTGTTGATAGGTTAAAGGTTAATTTGCTTTATATTCCCCATGGGGGGGGGGGTTATTCTCTGCATTTTATCCATCCTCATGCACACACACACACACACACACACACAGTACCTAGCATTAGCAATTAATATCAGCACATATCACACAATAGAGGCTATGAGCTGCCATTGATGGCACTTGCAGACCGACTGCAGATCTTTATTGGTGTTAAGGAGCACCGACAGGAAAATTAACTTATATGAACCTGTTTTTAATGGTGGGGGAAACTGGGGAATCTCGAGGAAACCAGCACAGCTGAGACAACAGGTAAACTCACACAGAAAGGCAGACTGAGAAATTCTAGATATGTGGAAGGTGTTTTTTGATTTTGAGTTGAATGTGTATACACCTCTATGTCAACATAAGTCAAAGAGGTGTGCTTCATAAAACATGAGGGGCTACAGCTTCAGATGCTCAGGCCTAACACCACTATCCTAATTTGTAAGTCTATGATGTACCAGAAATTCCCCAGCATCCTTTTGCCCTCCAGGGATCTGCAAGGTACAAATGCACAGAGAGCATAGGAAGTTTCAGAAAGAAGAGGCTGTGACAGTACGCACCTTGATCGCTGCTCTCTGTTGGTGAATCTTCGTGCCGGAGGAAGAACTTGACTTCTTGTTTCCGAGGCCCCCATTTCTGCAGGTGTTCATACATCATGTGCTCAAAGGGGATTGCTCGCTCTGCATTAACAAAAAAGTGTAAGAGAAAGCTCATTCAAATACCTTATAGAAACAAAAGCAATTCTGTTTTGTAATTTTGAGAATAAACAGGGTATAGACTTATTCATTTTTATTATACCATCTTGTTTTCGAATGGTTGTTTCGAAAAGATTTTTAAGATTTAAATCAAGCATTAATTTCCCTGGGAAAACACAGACAGCTGTGATTAATTAACTATGCTATTGTTTCTTGTATTTTATTGCTCTCTCTGAGCAAAAACTGAAAAGAGATGAAGACAGAGAGGTTTTTGGAGGTTTGGGGTGCAGACAGCTGCATTGTCTGGCACCAGCCGAATACGATTGCATAACGCAGGTTAATAAAGCCTCTGGCTGGGACGTTGTTTTCAACTGGGGAGTGGCCCCCTCAGCAAAAAGCGCTGATAACATGGGTGTGTCAGCACGACGGGGGTGATGGGAGCAGTCATGTTGACCGAGTGGAATCTGTTGTGACAGTGCTGTGGCCTGTCCCTGCACGTAAGACTTCTCTAATCTAAAAATCAGTATTTTAGGTGAATTATTCTAAGCTGCTTTATATGTTTGTGTTAATACTTTCTTGTACAAACATCCACATTCTGTCTTTCATGATCATTTTTCTCCACTTCTGTAGTCAAGCACAGCCCTGCTCATTATTTATTACACTACATTATTTAACTAAGAGATTTAACAATAATGGAGGTAACATAAGTGGTTACACAAGAGCAGTTTTTAAGCATTTCAATGTACAATATACAAGGAGAATATTTTAATCCACATCTTACCGTTGCCTCTCCAAACTTCGGCCAGGTGACAGCCGCTCTCGCCAGGCTCTTTGCAGAACTCGACCACATCACGACACGTCGTCTCAGGGGTGATGGGTACCTCAGTCACAGCCTGCTCCCCATCACTGAGGTACACTGTCAGTATCATCTGAAAAAAAAAAGAAGAAGAGTGAAGATAAGGCTTTAAATGATCCTGCTGTGACCGTAAAGAAGAAAAACAGCCTTGACATACCATAATAATTGGAAAATCTCATAAATGTGATGAAAACTGTTTGAAAAATAAAACCTATAGAGCTACAATATATAAGCTTTTTGAAGCAGAGTATATGGGAGAAAAATTTGCTTTGGATAAAATAATAATGACGCAAAATAATTATGCAAGTAATAACAATCCATGTAACTGTCTGGTGGTTTAAGACGAAGCTTAACCCACTCCTGCATTGTATAAAGCCCAGTGTGCTGACACCACATTTCACTGTTCACTGGCCTCCACTGTTAGTTTGGTGGACTCATGCCTCTGCCTGCCACAGTGCACAGTGTTTACTATGATTAAAGCCCTCCATAGCACTGCACATACACAGTTTAGACTAGGAGGTAAGGCATAGCAATACGTGCCCTCACACGCTCGCTCTGTACATTCAGGAAAAGACAAAACACAGACATTTTAAAAATTCACTTCAAGACATTCTATGAAGAGAAGAAATGTCAACATATTCTATAAATTACCCATAGTACACCATACAAACATAAAAGCTTTTAAAAAGATCTAATAGCCTGGAGGTAGAAGACTTACTCAAGGCTTTAGGGGCTCCTTTGTACCTGCAGCTACCACACTGCACTACAACACTATCAATCTAAATGTTGTCAGACTAAGCCAGGAGAGTGACGAGGCAATGTTGCCACAATGTGACCTTTGGACTAACCTATGTGAGATTGTATGCATACTTTGCCTTCTACATATGCTGAGGATCAAATGAAGAGTCAGTTTATCATTTATCCTCTAGCCATTTCTCACTGACAAGAAGAACAACTTACTGTTATATTATGATTCTTATCTGTTTATTTTAAGACATTTCACATAAATACTAATACAATTAATAATCCATTATGCTATATTATAAGCACAATACCTTCGTTTGTTTAAAAGATGAGAGGAGACCAAACTACTGTTACTGTATATTCACAAAATGCATTGTTTACTCTGTGAAAAGATTTTCACTGTTTCTAAACATGAAGCACAGGCAGGAGGTTGAGGTGTGTCTTCTGTTCCAAGTGAGCAGATTCACTTTTCTGTGACACTACTGTAAACAGGACTGTGATGGGCTTGCAGAATAAAGTGCAGAAAGAGCCAAATAGAGACAGCGCTGCTATAATAGAGTCAACACATTCACAGGGATATAGGAATGGTAGTCATGTTTGAGAAGTGTGTGTTTATCACAGCCTTTTTGTGCAACTTAAGATGTCAGTAGTTATCAGTAAACAGTAGAAGAGGAAGATCTGGATTCCTTCTCTTTCAGAAGCTTGTGTTAAACATTTCCCCAGTTTTTCCTTCAGGTCTGTGATCACTGAGGAATTGCAATAAATACCAATATCTACAAATTTACCATATAAAACCCACAGTACAGTTCACTTTGTTTAATGTATAACAATTAAATGCCAAGTGTACTGTAGTTCCATCTGTCCATTACCCAAAAAAGCCCCTTGGGTGCCTCTGATGCGCTAATAATTGTCATTTTGTGCTGCATGCTGCCATATAAATCCAGTTACCGTGCTACCTATAGATTATTACTCCAGGAGTTTCCCCGAGACTAAAGTGACTCATCGTTTTAATGATGCACTGTGTGTGATTCATCGACATTTCTGCAGCCTTACTGAAACAATATGATTACTTATGCTGTGGAGCCGCTGCCACTTCACTCAGTTTATCATCACCATAATTGTCCATATTCTGGCCAATTCAGAAACTGATGATAAATGGTAGTGGAGCTCAGACACCGACCAGGTAAAGGGCTCTTTTCCAGAGGCTTTGCTTCACAAAACCCAGCAGTTGTCTCATTATTTCATACATTTATGAAGCTCCTTACTGTATTTTTCTCTTAAAACAGACAGACTAATGAATGCTGTTTTTGTGACCTGATCTGCTAGAGTATTAGTAGAAAAAAATCCTTGGGGAAAAGCATCTGAAAACCAGGGTTGTAAGTATGCTGGAGACTAGTTATGTCCACATTTTACTGATAGATAATTACTTTGCAAATCCCCAAGGGACACTGGAATGCTCCCAGCTGCAAAATAAGACATAAACACAGTGCAGGAACAAAAAAAACAAAAAAGCTCAGTGAGGCCCAGCAACATCAGTTTTAATACAGATGACACTGGTGCCATTATTTTAACTTATCTTACTGGATATTACAGAATCTATTTAGATAATGGACACAATATGCATTTAATTAAATGTATATTTTTTGTAAGAAAAAAAAAAAACCAACACGAATTGTAATGCAACAAAGCAGCAATAAAATGAATAGTCTTGCATAAGGAACACTGCTACAATCAAATACTTCGTTTGTCATTTATTTAGTAGTAATCCTGTGCTAAAAAATCTACATACTAATGCCCTTCAGAGCTTGACACAACAAACCTTCAACCATGCAATCAATCTGCCTAGAACAGGTGAAAATTTGGGCCTATCTGAAATTGTTCCCAGTCACTAACGCGAACACTGTCAAATGTACCTTCCATACTGACAAAAACTACCAAGTCATGTCAACATACATGCAGAGAATGACACTGGAGAAAACAGAAACTCCAGTGATCCAGCTGACTGACCACAGGAGAAATACGAACCGCCCTCACTAAGTTGCGTCTGCCCATGTTCTTGGCTCTTTTGCCAGCCCTCCGTTTCCTCCTGATCTCCTTCTTTGGTGGACGGTGATGCTCCTTCGCCCAAATGGGGTTCTCCTTGGAGAGGCTAACAAGGCCACGTAACACTATAGTCACAAACCTCTTCATCATAGCACTCCCGCTTTTGCAGGCGTGAGACTGAATTGTTATGCCATGCCGACGAGACCTCTGAAACCGACAGCAGTGCGTGCATTAGAAAAGTGCTGCAGAGGAGACTTGGGAGGAAAAAGCACTTGCTGTATGTGTAATTCAGAGAGGGAGGGGGATAGAGAGACAGGAAGAAACAAACACTGAGAGAGAGAGAGAGAGAGAGAGACTGAGAGACAGACAGAGAGAGAAAGAGAGAGAGTCATAGGGTGGCGGATGTGGTAGAGGGTGCCACTAAGTCCTTCTGTTAGAAAAGTGACCCCTGGGATGTGCTGGTGAATAAAAATCACTGAGTCTCTGCTGATGAATGTAGTTTAGCCACAGCTGTGAGTGGCAGGCAGGTCATGGTACAGTCAGGTTGAGATAACTCACCAATTGTGAAAATCTGACAAGAGATCACTACATACATACGTACACACACACACACACACACACACACAGGTACACAGGTGTGACTTTTGAGCGATAACACTATAGTGGATTGCATCTTAACTCTGACAGTATGGATTTTATCCTTTAATTTTGGAGTGGAAGAGGGAAGGCCTTGCTTGGGTGACCTGATGTCTAGCAGGAAGATTGAAAGAGTCAACTCTTTTCACCAATTCTGTCATTCGTTTATTCGGTAAGCATGAAAAATATCCAGTGAAAAATATTTAGGATTTATATTATTATCTATTGGTCTTAAAAAATGTCCCACTCACAGTGTTATCTGAGTAGTTAGTTGTAAATAAAACCTAACTATAGAAAAATGAATTTTTTCAATGTGAAAACTGTAGAAGTGATTTAAATAACTGTACTGTTCCTCACCACATTTGATTAGTATCTACTTTTTTTAAACTTCCATACAAACAATTTATGCTCAGAATTACTCCCTTCTGTGTCACACTCACTGTTTGTTTGTTACCTTCAAATATCATACTTGTCTCTGTGCTGTGATCAGTCCAGTGTCTAAAGTGCCTAAATTACAGACACTATCAATGTATGATTTGGGTAACATCACGTAAATTATAGAGCCCAATATGAAACATCACCATGACACAGTCCTATTAATGGCTCGATGCAATTTTACTGAAATATGGTGCAGTTGACACATTTCATACAGCCAATATAAGCCAAACATTGCCCATCTGGCTAAAAAGGAACTGAACCATGTGAGGGAAAAAATAAAGTTATGATGTGATGAGAAACAAACTGAGTTACACAAACAGAGAATATGATAAGGAATGGTAATATGCATTTACTGACAGCGACAATAAAAAATATTTCATTTTAGGTCTTGAGTGAGATAATCCTGTTTAGATCAACAACTGCTTTCCACATAAAGAATAATATTTTACACTGAGCACAGGAATCTCTTTCCTTTTAACCAGAGTGAGGAAACATGAAAAATCTGTAAAGAAGTTGCTATACGATTTAATCTACTTAAAAAAAAACATGCCTCTGATTAAAAATTGACTAAAATGCATTAGAGGGAAGCATTAAAAAAGTGGAATTAATAATATAAACCTCCAGGAAAAAAGGAGACCTGAGAGGCTCAAACAGGTTGGTGTTAAATAACTGACAACAGTGCTTTATAGGAAGTTTGGATAGAAGACCTAACACTACCTGTCATTACCTTTAAACTCGTGATATTTTACTGTTTAATGACAAGTGCTTTATTATATGATAGCCTGGGTGATGCTATTTTAAACCACTGTACCTCTACAATAGAAAGGCAACAATAAGATGCAATGTTTACTTTTCCTGTAAGTCATGCTCTGCCCAGCTCCACTGCATGAGATTAATGCCACTTGACAATCTACTCAGCTCAAAAGTTCCCCTTAACAACAGAGCATTAGCCGACGCAGCCACACAGACCTAGATCTGCCAAGGTCTCATTGGCTACTCGAGTCACGCGAGAATCAAGTGCAGGGCTGCTCTCTGCTCCACTAGCTCTTTGACTCTGATAGCCTGTTGGTGCCACAGGGTACAAACGTCCACCGAGGCTACCACAGCAGTCAATCCAATGAACACAACCTTGGCTGCAAAAAAAAATTTAGCTACTTACACACAACTTACACTGTGAAGTTCTGCTCACGAACCTATGTGAAGATTTGTGGTAAGTCAGTTCACAATGGAACACAAAAGAATATCTGAATGCTGTAATTTCAGATACCACAGTGTCATTTAGAAAGAGGACTGGACAAATATGCATCACCTCCTTTCTTTTATGATGAGGGAACCTACTTTTCCACTGTAAACTTATCCTGTATCCAAGTTCATGTTCCCTTCCCTGAAGGCCAAAAAGGCTGAAATCAGTTTTTCCCACAATCCATCACTGCTTTCTCAGCACTAAAGGCAACAAAAGAGGTCCCAACAAAGCACTATTACCATTCAGGTATTCTACTTTCTGCAACACAGGCTATCTTGAACAACACCAAACACAAACTAAATGAAACAGCCTACTGTACCTGCTGCCATAATCATAGTAAACTTTTTTTCAGCATTGGATAGTTTCTTCAATCTCTTTTGATCACGAGATAAATATTACTTGTTTGGTACTATGTGAATCTAACGGCACAGATTACAATCTCCACTCTATTAGAGAAGCTTACTGACACCTTGCACTAAATCATTTATACAAAGATCCTCATTGGGACACTGTTTACATTCCCACTATCTGCAGTTTTAGATAAGTAAACACCATCATGTGGAACATGCAGCCTGCAGCAATGTTGTGTACATGAATAATGTACCACTTCCAGTTCCTGTAGATTTAGGTAGCTTAACCATTAACTTGTGAAATTTGCTGCCTTCAGCAATTGTGTAAAGATATAGAAATGTGTACAATCAATAAGTAGTAGTTACATTTAAGCTTTCTATTTGGTGATGCATAAAGAAGGTGGGAAAATTACACATTAATCTTACTTAAATTTATAACTTCTGTGGACACGGATTGCCAGAAAAATTAAAAGCACCCTTTATGACTGTCTTGTTCTGTTCAAGAGTTCGGTAAGAGAACAGCATGACCACCACATGTCAGTGCAAGCCCATGGCAAGACTAAAAGGTACTAGTCGCCTGACAGTTTGCGCATTGGTCTGACTTTGTGCACATCCATGCAACAGATGTGAAGACAATGTAGATGGTTTGGAATCGAGGGTAAGGGTTGTATGCACTTACCGGCATCATATTGGCAGCTTTAGCAGGTCAAATCCAGGGGTACATCGGCAAGTTGGCTAACGGCACACCCACCCTCTCTCAATGGCACCACCGGAGAGTCAACCAAGACCCACCTTGCTAGTTATGGGCTCTGGTTACGCCAATGTGATAACCAACTGGGCCTCAGTCCTCTCTGGCAACAAAGACAGTTTTTTTTATTATTACGAAACTGCACATTAAAGAAGTTCATATCTAGAATCCTGTGAACATAACATCTCTTGTTATTAGACGTAAATTTAAATGGAGCTCATCCAGGCGTGGCTCCGTGCAGCTGCTGCTATAAACAAGCCGATGGTTAGCCATTCAGTGTTGGCTCGTATTGTAACGCTAAAGCGACTTAAAACAAATGACATGCAGTAACTCGTTATTACAAAGTTATAACACGCTAATTACACTCACCAATGTCAGGGGCGATTCATCGTTTCATCGCCTAAATCCGTGCTACGTTACAGTCAAAGGTACGTAGCTAACCGGACCAGCTGCCAGCCCACCAGCTAACGTTATCTCTGGGTGTTAGCTGTGTTAGCTTGTTTCAGAAGCGGCTAAAGGACGGTATGCAAGGCGTTCTCTCCGCTCTCGTCGGCCCTTTAACTCGGAGTAGCTGTTCATCAGCACAACCTCTAGATGCAGTGGCTTTCAAGCAAACAGAACTTATTAATGTCCGTCCAAATGGGTTAACTCTTTTTTTTATGAACACAATGAACCATCGTTGGCTAGGTAGCGAGGCTAGTAGACGAAAATACAAATAGCTGGATTCCAGTTGTTGACGGTGGGATGGGCGGGGCTACACCGCAGTACGTCAACGTAAAATGTCAAAAATCAAACGTCACCGGCCGGGTCAGCCTGCTAGCGTAGCAAACCGGTTCAAAAAGCAGGGATAAATTTAGACCTGTGCAGCTGGCTTGACTCATTTTGCTGAATGGTAAATGTTGGCGCTGAAGAGAATCTAACTATTCAGACATTTCTTTTCATCCGGAATATTCACTTATTCGTTGCGTCAGACGATGTGTGCCTTGCAGATTAGCCATGGTTCCATTATCGGACACGCAGCCTACATTTAATTTAACATAACTGATTATAACGATCTATATGTATTTAATGATTTGTTAATGACAAAAACTTTACGGGGAAAAGAGCTCTCCGTTGAATGTATGTACCTGTTGGTAAGCAGAGACTGAATGACAGATTTATGTATTATTATTAATATTATTATTATTCAACAAAACACTCTGTGTCAGTCCCACAGTGGTCTGTACACCCATCACAGATCTACACTTGTATAATATTGCATTGTTGATGTGAAAGTAGAAGTAATGCCTCTTTCAAACTCTGCATAAGCAATCTAAAGCTTGAGAAGCCCAACACCTATATCCCCTTCCTAGATCTTTCAAATAAGCATGAAAACAAATGAATGATCAAATTATACGTATATAAAGTGCTAAATATGAGATGTGGAGTCCCATGTCAGTTATCTCTCATCACTGCATCTCGATAAGATCTTCAATACACCAATGACATCCAGTGGTTCAAAACCAGAACTGAAAATGTCCAACTCATCCTTAATGAACAATAAAAAAAACACCTTTCTAGAAATAAATAATTATTAATATACATGATTTACACTAATCATGGAAGGACTGCACATACCAATATGCATAAACAATACAATAAACTTTTCATTTACACAAACTAATATGTTAGCGCATAATGATAATTTCATTGCAAACTGCAAAAAGAACCGCACTTTTTGACATATAAAAATGCAACAATATTTGCTTGCAATTTATAAATAAATACACTTGGCTGAAAAAATCCCCTCACACAACTTGACACTGACAGCACTATGATGTATGTGACAAACTGGTAAAATAAATACAGTACATAAGGCAAAAATATTTGGGCTACTCCAAAAAAAAAAAATGGGTTGTTTGCTCTTCATTTGACTTTTCCTTGTCTTCTTAACTGAGAAAGCACTTTGTCTACCTGCAACAGAACACAAAAAAAAGAGTTTACAAGTACATAGAATATGGCAGTTCACTTCAGTAGTGATTATTCAGGATGACAAATGACAGCATGAACACAGTAAACAAAACAGACACAGAGGTAAAAGAAAAATTAGTTTAATTTTTGATTTTTACATTTCAGACATCATGTAAGGATAGAAAACTCAGATTGATTTTAATGGCTACTTTCAGCCTCTGGAAACATCTGCAGCTGTAAAGACAATGTAGCACTTACTGTGATGAACCAATGAGACTGTGGCCCGTAGCGAAGCTGGGATTTCATGTTCATCTTACTTGCTGGTGCTAAAGCATGGAGATGAAGGTGAGGAACAGAAGAGAATGGAGGGATATGAAACCCCATCCTGTAAAAATACAAAGTGGTTTTAAAAGTACTGTAGTTCACAGAGAATATAAAACTACTACAGCCACTGTAAAATACAAATAAAATAGTAACCTGTGAAGCAAAGCAAAGTGATGGACAAATGTGTGTGTGTGTGTGTGTGTGTGTGTGTGTGTGTGTGGGGGGGGGGGGGGTATGCCAGGAACATATAAAAACAAGCACAGTTAGTGTCTCCATTGTCTCGGTGATATGATTTGTGTGAGTGTAATGGATTTACCTGATGTCATCAGAGATTTTGTTCTTTTCCAGTATGTTCTTTCCCATCTCCACCATATGCTCCACTGTCAACAAACAAGTCAACAAATGTTGGATTATTTTTCCAATAAACATTAATAAAAGATTGAAGTGTTTCTTGGATTTTCAGTAGGGATTTTAAAAACTAAAATCATTTCATTGAATTTGAGTGGTTACAGCTCATTCAGTTATTTTAATTCATCAATTAGTTTGTTTTTTTCCTACATTTTGTGAACTGAAGGAGAAAGGATTTGTAAGAAGTTTAAAAAAAAACCCTGCATCATTAAAGAAAAAAAAAAAAAAAAAAGACTGCTGCTTCTGGAGGTATTGCAACTCTTCAGTCATAGTACCTGAAGCAATAGTACATAGAAAGCCCACACACTCACAAATCAATGATAGCAAATACAAACAAAAAATACTCACTCACTCACTCAGTCAGTCTTTTCTTGCAGTTCAAAAATAAAAGAACACAAATTATCATAAAATGAGATGTAATTTAATTAAGCCCTCATTTAAAAGCAGTAAGAGTAAAAATAATAATAAGAGTAATACAATCAATAAATACATTAACACTAAAACACAGATAATAAAACCAACATGTAAAATAAAGACAAAAATAAGTTACTATAATTCCATATAAAGGGCCATAAGAAAGGGACTCAAGAGCTAATAAATAAAGCTGGTATCATACTTAGCAGTGCTATAGAAGTTTGGAGGAAAATGCACTTGCACTTGTTAGTTTTGTGTTTACTTGCTCTGAAAAGGCACCTTGAAGGTAATAACTCATATTCAGGATAGAGGATATGCCAGAGCCTCTATCCGGAATATGAATTATTATGGCTTGAGTCTTTTACAATTCCATGAGCCTGATGGACAAAAGTTCTCTCATATATGGGTTGGAGTGTGTGATAATCCTTGTCTCCTTTTAGTTTCATGGTAAATTGTACCAGCTTCTCAATCTTAGTCTTGGATTGAACAGTGAGTGAACCAAACCAAGGTTATGGTTATTGCCATGTGCACAGGTATATTATAGTACAAGTACAATGGAATTTCTATTATGTTGCTCTTGAGTCAAGGAAAACAAAAAAAGAAAGAAATGTTTCACACTGTTTATGGCGTTGATGACAGATATGAAGCATATTTGGGTACCATTTGTATTAAAAATCTTGCTTAGTAACAAAATGATGTACTGTCTGTGAATGAGTAGTGTCAAAGGTCAGCTCTTATCTTACTACTGAATAAACTGAACTAAGACCATCAGACAATTCCATTTCCTCCAGATGCAAAGAAATGATTCCTCTTTTTCTGTCTTAACCCATAAAGACCCAAACAGCCAGTGTCGACCAAACCCATCTACTGATCTAAACTGTTTAATACCTGTTGGTCCACTAGTCCTATCAATCCATGTAAATACCTGGTGTAAAATGTAGTTTGTCATCTTTTCATGCTCATCAGATATGACCCATTCGGACATTCAAAGGCTCTGTAGGGAACATGAAAACACCATAATCTTCTACAACATTGATTCACCAGTAAAACCCATGGAGTTGGATCAGAGACAGTGGATGGACACACTTGGTTTTATGTTTAGTTAATGATGTCTTTGCTGCAAAAAGTCACTTTTTCTTCAGTTTTCTCTTTTTCTGATATAATAACCCTCAACTTTAATCTGAGTTTTAATGAATATCTACATAATCTGTAAATTAAATACAGGAAAATAAATGATTTACACAGAAACAATACAAAGGACTATATTGTAATAAATAATGATAAATCTACTTAAGGAAAGTTAAATCTACAGGAAAAAAAAATCTTTTGGGAACAGTCACAAAAGTAGCAGTGGGTTGACAAGTACATGCAAATAAAGACGCAGCTATTTATTTATATAAGAGGAAAATTTTACAATAAATGCTGATAAATCACTTAAGAAAGGTTAAATAGAGAGAAAAAAAAAATCATTTGGGAGTTACCACAAAAGTAACACTGGGTCTTTAAGGTTTAAAGGATCTGTTTTGAACATTAACGATATTTATTTTAGAGTGAAATGATAGAAGTGTTGGATCAATGACAGTGGATGGAGACACTTGGTTTTATGTTCAGTTAATGATATCTTTGCCAAAAAAGTACCTTTTTCTTCAGTTTTCTGTTTCTGATATAATAACCCTCAACTTTAATTGGATTTTTTATAAATATCTATATGATCAGTGAATTAAATACAGGAAAATACATGATTTCTACAGAAAAAACCCAAAGTACAGAGGATAATATTATAATGAATGGAAATAAATCCCCTATTGTAAGAAAGGTTAAATCTGTAGAGAAAAAATCATTTGGGAACTGACACAGAAGTAGCGCTGGGTCTGTATGGTTTAATGGTACTGTTAGAGGTAAACATGAGCTGTGAAGACAGAATGTGAAGTCTGGGCCTCTCACCTAGAGGGATGTGTTCAGCCTTCAGACTCTTACAGTTGTCGATGTGAGTCCTTGAAATAATGAGGTAATGATGTGCAGCTCCAGGCTTCAAGTCCCGAAAACAAACCAGCTCAGCATCCTGTCCAGATCAGACAGATGAGTGAGGATCTCCACCAGATGATCAATGAATGAATGAATGAATGAATAAAGTGCCTATACTTACACTCAGCAAGATTTCTGTGTCACTCTGGTTGTTTACTATTTGACAGAAGGGGCACTCTTCGCCCACAGACGTGTCCTGAGACCCCACGGCCGTTTCCATAATGTGTAGTGGAGGTTGTGTCGGAAGTAAACACAGACTTTGACTTCTAGGCGTGTCTGCTGAAGTCAGGACATCCACCGGTGACGCAGCTCATCGAGCCGGTCCACTGATGCGTTTATGGGATCCTCGGAAATTCCCTTGTCAAAGCGTGAAAATCCTTATAAGGTATGGTCACAAAACGTTACATCATGCTTACGTAAATGCACCATAGTTTTAGTGCACAGGTGTCAAACATGCGGCCCGGGGGCCAAAACCGGCCCGCCAAAGGGTCCAATCCGGCCCGTGGGATGAATTTGCAAAGTGCAAGTTAGGGCATCAAACTCAAAAGTAATATCATAATAACCTATAAATAATGACAACACCAATTTTTCTCTTTGATTTAGTGCAAAAAAAATGTTAAATTATGAAATGTTAACAAACTATCTTTTAACAATAACATGTGAATAACTTGAACAAAATGAAGAAAATTAAGTGCAATTTTAACAATTTTCTGCCTGTTACTGAATGTTTTTGTGCATATGTATAAATGATAAGTTGAGGCATATTAATGATAAAATTGAATTTTTATTTCTTAACTAATTCTGTTTTTTTCAGGTTATTCACATCCTTTTTGTTTGGATAGTTTGTAAATGTAAATATTGGCATAACTGAACGTTATTTTTTGCACTAAAAGAATTTGGAGTTGTCATTATTTATTGGTTATCATGCTATTATTTTACTGGTCCGGCCCACTTTATGTCATATTAGACTGAATATGGCCCCTGAACTAAAATAAGTTTGACACCCCTGTTTTATTGCCTCTGTTTAACATCTGTAAAACACTTGTGTTCGGTACAGTTATGACAAAACACAGAGGCATATTGCTTTGTATGTAAAGGTAAGGAAGTAAATGGAGGTGAATGTGATAGTTGATGTGATACTACCCATTTTACAGAGCTCAGTTCAATTCAACTTTATTTATAGAGCACATTTCATGCACAAGGCAGACTCAGTAGGCTTCACAGCAAGTATATAACATAAAAACATAAAAAAAAAAAGAGACAGGGCTTTACAGAATTAGTTGGATATGAAAACAAACAACAGTCAAATAAACAGTAGAAGAAGGGAATGGATTAATAACAACCCACTCTAATCTGTGCTTACGTATGTTTGTGTTCTTTTTGCTTAGAATGTGAGGTTGTAGCAGCTACAATGTGCATCAGACCATTAAAAAAAATTAAGTATTCTATTGACCACATTTGTATTTATTATCCTAGTCTTTATTAACTTCATTTTATATCTGTTTTATTTTTTTTTTGTGATAAAACTGAAATGATGACACACAAAAAATTAAAGAATAGGCAAGGTAAGTTTATTTGTATGGCAAATTTCAACAAGGCAAGTTAAAGTGCTTTACAAAGTGTAGAAATGTTTACAACCCAGAACACTTTAAACCTGTACATTCAACGTAATATATTTAAAACTAATAAGTGAAAAAAAAAAAAAAAAAAAATGAGCAAAAGATCTTCATGTTTAAACAGCTGAGAGTTGTGGTTGATTGACATCTCTCTGGAGTTCCAGTTATGTGAGGCTGAAAAAATGAATGCTGCTTCTCAACATTTGGGTTTAACTCTCAGGACAAAAAGTTGACAACATGATTATTGCGGCGTATAAGCAAAAAAAAAAAAAAACAATCCAAACGCCGCGGCAGGCTAAGACATGGGGGTTCACACTGAAGACGCGTCAGACTCACCATTACAAACGTTCATGAGGTTTATTATCCATATCACAAGCATAGGAAACAAGCACTTACTTCAATTGTCGTATATTCAATGCTGTGCAAGGATACCCTCATAGCCAGTGACAAAGACAACGGTGACGGTGATAAGGATGATAATGACGGTCAACAGAAAGTTTCTCCCCAGGCTCACCCCGCCGCCATGATCCAGGCCACTTACACACCCAGGTGAGCACAGAGACTTAATAGACAACACCACACCCACAGTGCCACACGTAACAGGTGCCAATATCATGACGTCACACAAATAAGAGAAAAACCAAAGAAAACCCACACAGTGCTTACGGCTCCTACATTCCGGCCCCTAATTATTGCACAGCAATAATTAACCACCACCACTAACTGTAGGAGACAGACACCATGACAAACACTAAGATAGTCCAATCAGAGTCCAAATTGACAAAATATGTCCAAAAAAAAATTCATATTCCACAAAGGGAAAAAGATCATGTCCATAGCTATAATCCAAAGGATCTTCACTGCCCCTCTGCTTCCTGCAGAAGGCAGACTTTGGTGATTGGTCGATCCAAAATGCTCGTTCGGGTTTTAATCCGTACGATACGCACCAGGCCATTTTTGTCCAGAACAGTATCAAGAACCTTTCCTGTAATCCAAGAATTTCGTGGTGCCATATCATCCACAAGCATTACGACATCTCCAGGAACGAAGTTTCTTCTAATATTGTTCCATTTCTGGCGCTCTTGAAGTCCGAGAAGATATTCTTTGACCCAGCGCTTCCAGAACAAACCTGACATATACTGCACCTGCTTCCAACGACGGCGAGCATATATGTCGTCTTTGTCGAACACTCCAGGTGGCAACGACGGCCTTGATTTGAGGAGTAGTAGATGGTTAGGGGTCAACGCCTCCAAGTCATTAGGGTCTGTAGAAGCCTTTGTTATTGGACGGCTGTTCACGATTGCCTCAGCTTCACAGAACACAGTTACCAAACCCTCCTCATCCAAAGTCTGAGTCTTCAAAACAGAGTTTAGCACTTTACGCACCGACCTAATCAACCTCTCCCATGCACCTCCATGATGTGATGCAGCTGGGGGATTGAAAACCCATTTCACACCCTTTCGCAACAATGTGTCATTTATGAGACTATGGTTCCACTTCTCAATGGCCTCTCGCAATTCACGTTCAGCACCCACAAAGTTGGTACCATTATCTGAATGGATTTCCTGAACTTGACCACGTCTCGCAACAAATCTTCTCAGACCATTGATGAAGGAATCGGTGTCTAAAGATGACAAAACTTCAAGGTGTATGGCTCGTATTGCCAAGCACGTGAAAATAAGCCCATACCTCTTGACTACAGATCGACCACGCTTGACCTCAAATGGACCAAAACAGTCACAACCTACTCTGCTAAATGGAGGCTCGTCAGGAGTTATTCTACTCTGGGGTAGATCAGCCATTTTCTGCCATCCAGGTGTAACAGACAATCTACGACAGACGACACATTTTCCCAAAATCTTTCTAATAGCTGCACAAGCACCAGGAATCCAATATTTTTGCCGCAGGTGGGAAAGCATGTGATTACGTCCACCATGACCTGTCTCTTGATGTACATGACTGAGAATAAGATGGGAGATGTGAAGGTCTTTTGCCAGGATAACTGGATGTTTTGTTTCAACTGGCATAGCGGCTCTACTAAGTCTACCTCCAACCCTTAACAAACCATCATCAAGGATTGGGTCCAGCTTGTAGAGATGACTTGTTCTTTTCACCAACTCTCCTTTCTCCAAATTATCAAACTCTTCCGAAAATCTAATCTTTTGACAGAAACGAATCACAGCCATTTCAGCTTCATCCAAGTCCTCCACCGACAGAACACTGTTCAGCAGTTGACCTTTAACATTTTCCATCTGGAGCTTAAGCTCTTTCTCCAGCTGCTCACCACTGAGCTCTGACTTGGACAAAGTCCCTTTCAAATGTTTTCTCTGCTGTGCTAGAGACAGCAGCAAAGTCCTAAGCTTCAAAAACCAACCAACAGACCTTTTAAGACTGAGCCAAGAAGAAAAGTAGCCAATGAACTCCTCAAATGGACTCATCTGCTTAACTTGTACTGTGTTCACTGTCATAACCTTAACCTCTGGATCTGCAACAAAAGGGTCTTCCAAGATTTCTGGATTTGTAGGCCACCTGCACTCAGGTTCCAGAAGAAAATCAGGACCACTGAGCCATGCACCAGACTTTAGAAATGGCTCCACTTTCGCACCTCTGGAAGCTAGATCTGCAGGGTTGTTAGATGTATTAACATACCTCCACTGAGATACGTTTGACAGCTTGAGTATTTCCGACACTCTGTTTGCCACAAAGATCTTAAAACGTGAGGTCTCATTTTTTATGTATTTCAGAACAGAAGTGCTATCCGTCCAAAACACAGACTCTTTAAGCTCCATTTGCAGCTCCTTCCTCCACAACTTATCCATCCTGCTAGCCACTACTGCAGCAGTCAACTCCATACGAGGAATGGTGACAGGTTTTAACGGAGCGACACGTGCCTTACCCATTACAAATGCACAGTGAACTCTGCCACCTTTGTCATAAAGTAACAGGTAGGTCACTGTCCCAAAACCTTCCTCGCTCGCATCTGCGAAATGGTGAAGCTGAGCAGTAGCAAGGTCACCAAAATCCAAGGGTTTTAAACATCTTACAACCTCCCAATGTTCGAGATGGTGGAGGTCTTCCAACCAAGCCATCCACTCCCTAACAACTGAAGAAGGCAGAGGATCATCCCATCCCAAACGTCTCCTACAAAGGTCATGGAGGATTTTCTTGGCGGACAAAACAACAGGTGCCAAGAAACCAAGTGGGTCATAGATGGAGCTAATAACAGACAGAATTCCTCGCCTTGTAATCGGACAATTCCTGAGTATGATCTTAAATTTGAACGAGTCGGACTGGACACACCACTGAACACCCAAGACACGCTCCACAGGTAAGGCATCACTGTCCAAATCCAGATCTTTCACTTCCTTGGCCCTTTCCTCTAGAGGAATAGCAGTAAGCACTGTGCGCCGGTTACTGATCCATTTTGTGAGCTTGAAACCACCTTCAGCGCACAGCGCATGAAGCTCTTGGTACAGAGACACTGCTTCCTCCTCAGAGCCAACGGACACCAGACAATCGTCAACATAGAAATGGTGAAGTAGAACATTAACTGCCAAAGGACTAAAGTGCTCCTGATTGTCTTCAGCACACTTCCTCAGGGCAAAACAGGCACAACTAGGGGAGGACGTAGCACCAAACAGATGTGCCTTCATTCTGTACTCAACCACCTCTTGCGCACAATCTCCCTCAGGCCACCACAAAAATCTCAACAGGTCACAGTCTTCAGCTGGCACCCTGACCTGATGAAACATGGCCTCAATATCTGCCATGAGCACCACAGATTCTTTACGAAACCTTGTGAGGACTCCTACCAATGAGCTTGTCAAATCTGGACCTTGAAGAAGCTGGGAGTTCAAAGAGGTTCCCTGGAATGTGGCACCACAGTCAAACACAACCCTTAGTTTTTTCTTTCTAGGGTGATACACACCATGATGTGGGATGTACCACACCTTCCCATCAGAACGATGTAACTGCTCAGATGGAACCCTTTCTGAATAACCACTAGCAAGCATCCCAGACATAAAAACGACATAATCAGAGCGAAAGGACTGGTCTTTGTTTAAGCGCCTTTTCAGACTTTGTGCACGCTGTTCTGCGACTGTCTTATTGTTTGGCATTTTGAGGTTTCGTTGTCTTATTGGCAATCCAATTGTGTAATGCCCATCAATAAGCTTGGATGACTCTGATACAGATTCCATAAAGCGCTGATCCTCCCTGGAAAGACCAGGCTGTTCATCCAGCACAGTTTCAGGGAAATCCACCTTTAACTGCTTTTCCCAAAGCTCATCAAGCTTTGCTACTGAAATCCGGTTCACTGTAACATCAGGCTGAGAACCATTAGTGCTGATCTGGCATTCACCATGGAGTGGTCCATTCACTGTCCAACCCAGGATGGTCTTGATGGCATATGGGCCACCATCCACAGCTCGAACCACTTCCCAGGGCTCTAGTGCTTGAGGAACGTTTATGCCAATCAGAAGGTCCACATCAGCATCAATCACCGGTGTTTTTATGTGTCTCAGGTGCGGCCATCTTTGGAGATCCTTTGACTGTGGAATGTTCCCATGATGAACAGGCATGCAACCTTGAGTGAAGATTTCTGGTAAATTGATGTAATCATTCGAATCCAATCCTGCAACTTCCAAATCTGAGAGCAAGTAGCTGTCCACAACCTTTTCTTGCCCCATTGTTCTAAGCAGAATTCCAAGTTTCCTACCGGACAGATTCAGGCGGTTCATGAGTCGCTCTGTACAAAACGAGGCCGTGCTCCCTGGATCCAAGAATGCATAAGTGACCAGGGTCTCATGTCCCCTTTTGGACTTCACCTGAACAGGCAGAATCGATAATGCACAGTCCATTTTACCGGCCCCAGTCAAACCACTAGTCTGAACAGACACCACAGCACCTCCTCTGGCCATTTCTGAACCATCACTAACCTGCACTGAACTCTTCTGTCTAACCTTCGAGTGGTCATGCAACAACGTAGGGTGCTTGAGATTGCATAATCGACAAACCAAACGTTTTCTGCAATCTTTGCTCATGTGCCCAATGCACAGGCAACCAAAGCACATCTTATGTTCCTTCAAAAAAGACATCTTCTCACTTTGTGTCCTTTTTTCCAACAGAAGGCAAACATCTAAAGAATGACCAGCTCCACAAAATAGGCAGATTTTTACCGGTGAGTTCTTCTCTCTTTTCACAGGTTCCACTCTTCTCTCCACAGGTGCGATAGTTGTGGCAAAACTACTTCCTCTGGGCCTTGGACTTGTTCGTGACTTAACCGTTTTAGAGTCCTTTCTTACTGTTCCTGGTGAATCTTGTATATCTCCAAATAGAGGGTCACTTGCTATTTTAACTTGCCTCTCCACAAAGTCAACAATATCGCAAAAAGTAGCTCTACGGCGAAACTTCTCCTGTACCTCACAGGCCACACTTCTCCAGCGATCCCGCAGCTTATAAGGCAGTTTCTTCACAATAGTTTGCATATTAATTGGCACATTGAGATCACTAACAGAATCTCCCATCGAGTTACAACACTCCTGTAGCATAAGACTGTACGCCTTCAAAGCCTTAATGTCTTCTCCTTTAATCATGGGCCAGGACAACACTTTATCCATGTAGGCAGAGGCTACCTTGAATGGATCCCCAAAATGCTCTAAAAGCAGTGCTCTGGCTCTGGCGTATCCATGGACAGCAGGCAGATGTTGGCAGCTTCGGACCAGATCCCTGGGCTGACCTCTAGTGTACTGTTCAAGGTAATACAAACAGTCCTTATGGTTTTGAGTTCTTCCTTCGATGTTATGTTCAAAAGCTTTTATGAAAGTTTGATATTGCAGAGGATCTCCATCAAAAAACTGCAGGTCCCGTTTGGGTAAGAGAAAGAGTGACTGTTGTTTCACTAATAGAGATGTAATTTCATTTTGCTTCTCCAGAACTGTAATTAAACGCTGATCAGAATTGTTTTCTGTTATAGGTGCAACAGGGTCAAACTGAGGATGAGAAGTTGTCTCAGTTGACTGATGTGAAACACCTTCTGGTATTATGGTCAGACCGGCCCCAGTCACTGTGATGGGAGACCCAGCTCTGTGTCTTATCTTAGGCCTTACAACAGGACAGTCTGAAGGCACAGCCTCACCCACAGGTTCTTTCAGAAGTGGCTGGGGGGTGAATACAGGCACAAATGTTGCAGCATCAGCATTCAACTCTACTCTCCTACCTCTTTCCAAATAAGAGTTCATCCCATTTGTCTTGGTGGAAACACGAGACACACGAGATCCTTCTGAGGCCTTTAACACAGTCATTTTAGCCATAGAAGCAGCCAGTTCCATGTCTAAATCTAGCACCTCTTTCTTTCTCCTCAACAGCTCCTGTTGCTGTTCTATTGCATGCATCTCCTTCAGCACTTTCTGACGGGCCAGGAGAGCGGCTGTCTCAGCTTCAGCTTTCAGCCGGGCTGACGATGTAGTGGAAAGACACCTACTTACCACTGTACTGCGTTTCTTTACTTTACTTGACACATTAGAAACACTATCACATGGCTGAATGTCATCTTCCACATTTTTTAGAATACATGATGTTTTACCATTGGAAACAGTAGACTCACATGAAGGGCCAACAACGCCCTCTGTTGGTGGCTGTAATGTGGCTGGCACATCCAGGAGCCACTTATTAACCTCATTCACAAAACCAGTTTTGTGCTCTTCAACACTGTCAAACCATGCATTCTGTTTTTCCTTTTCTTCTAATGGGAGCATAGACATTAAAACATCATGAAGTTGAGTAGCCTCATCGAACAGCGTTGTTATATTTTGAAGACATAACCGTATTTTTGCAGCATTTTCCACACTCTGCATCAGCTCTTTAATTTGTCTTATTTCACCCTTAATCTTTCTTACTTTTGTTTGAAGTTCGTCTTGAAGCCTTTCCAGTTTATGTTCATAAGCCTTGACAGTAAGTTTTGATTTTCTCTTTTCCGTGACTTCATTCACATCATCAGATCCGTTATCATTTTCCTCCATTTTCATTCACAAAAAAAACAACAATCACAATCTGCTCAACACCAAACACAATGATTTATTTATTTACTCTTATTTGTTGTATTTATTTCTACTTTAAGAAGATGCAGCACGTTGTCTTTTTATTCCCCCTAAACTATCCACAGGAGCTAAGCTAAACTCAACCCTAGTCTTCTGTGCATACTAGCGGTGGGTATTTATGTACCTGGATACCGATAGCCTAGAACCAGACTGACGGTCTTAGAACCAGAGCTACGGCGGCACTCCCAAGCGCAATGCTTCACCCGCTTGACACACGAACCAAAACATTAGCCAAAGTCCCAAAAAGAAACAAAACCAGTACGATCACCTTGTGTGAAAGTACCACTGAGCCTAGCCGGGGAATAGCGCTCTTTATTGACAAACACGCTGAACATGTATCAAAACATACGATCCCTTATTGTAAAGGCGAGTGGAAAAAGGAAATGCGAGTCGTAGCAGCAGATTTGTGAATGAATGACGTGAACGAGGATCCCATGCGCGTCCCCGTCTTTCGTTTACAACTTACTACAGGCACCACATTATCAAGCATCCGACAAAAGGTTGTCCGAAAGTACGACGATCCACGCTTCAACAAAAATTTTCTGTTGACAAAATATTGCGGCGTATAAGCAAAAAAAAAAAAAAAAACAATCCAAACGCCGCGGCAGGCTAAGACATGGGGGTTCACACTGAAGACGCGTCAGACTCACCATTACAAACGTTCATGAGGTTTATTATCCATATCACAAGCATAGGAAACAAGCACTTACTTCAATCGTCGTATATTCAATGCTGTGCAAGGATACCCTCATAGCCAGTGACAAAGACAACGGTGACGGTGATAAGGATGATAATGACGGTCAACAGAAAGTTTTTCCCCAGGCTCACCCCGCCGCCATGATCCAGGCCACTTACACACCCAGGTGAGCACAGAGACTTAATAGACAACACCACACCCACAGTGCCACACGTAACAGGTGCCAATATCATGACGTCACACAAATAACAGAAAAACCAAAGAAAACCCACACAGTGCTTACGGCTCCTACAATGATGAATGTCTGGAGGTGCTCTGATAGTGTTGTGCTGCTGCAGTAACCAGGCTTTGTAGCCATTGTTTAAAGAGTATATACAATAGTAAAATTAATATGCAATGCAAATTAGACAAGGTAGCATAATTTAAACCTAGTCTTTTACATTTAATCTCAAGGAACCAAGAGTCAGTCATTCAAAATGTAATCAAACAGGGGAATAGGTAGATGAAGTACCATTATTAGAAAAACATTGTACAAGTTAATTCAGTTTTTGTTCAATCCACTTCAAAAAATTTGAAAAAAGGCCAAAGAAAAGAAAAAGAAAAAAGGAAGGCTATCATTGTGGAAATTCCATTTTTAACTCTGTTATTATTTACACACACAGATGTGGTTCCAAACAAGACCATATACATCAGTGTTTTTCAACCTTGGAGTCGCAACCCCACGAGGGGTCACCTGGAATTCAAATGGGGTCGCCTGAAATTTCTAGTAATTGATTAAAAAAAAAAATTACTGATAAAAAATATTTTTTAATGATTCAGTATATATTTCTTTATAATTAAAATGCCACACACTTTTCCTATAAAAATCCAGTTCAAATAAAATGGAGGATATAATATCTGAGAGAGCATATCTTGCATGCAGTCATCAATCATGTGACCGCATGTGTTACTACGCTTCAACCTGCCTGGACACAGTCGCAGTCAGAAAACTGTAACAAATAGAAAATAGAAAGATTTCTTCGCCCGCCTGGCCCCACCAAGACATCTCCAAGAGAAACTGAGAAGCAGACACCAAAAAGGTGCTTTATACAGATTATATAGCCTAAATGTTGTCTAAAATTAACATTTATTTGCAACATAGTATAGCAAACTATTACATGATCAAAAACAAATTCATTTTAGCAAATAAAAAAAAAAAGTCTCTGTTTTGAATGTCTGGCGTCGACATAAATTTGTGATGTTAAAATGGGGTCAAAAGCCAAAAAAGGTTTGGAACCACTGATATACATCTTACCACATGATAAAATAGTGTTAGGTGTTCGGTACCTTTATCATGAGTACCTCAGCACTGCCATAGCGGTGAACCAGCATCTCTCCAGCTACTAGTCCACTTGCACAGAGCTGTCCAGCATGGGACTTGAACTGGTAACCTGCCAGTTCCCAGGTCAAGTTCAGACCAATTAAGCCACTACCACTCATCAAGAGGTAGATTAAGGTAACCCCAACCCAGGTAAAAAGGCAGATAGAGCAGCTTTGAAACAGTACATTATGATCAATTAGGATACAGAGCATGCAGACATAAACAGTCATCTTAAACTATATCACTACAATCCTTATAAATACATTTTCTGGTGTGACAGTACAGTCTGTCAGACAACAAACTTGAACAAAACACACTCCCTTCTCTAAACTCCTTCTCCTGTTCATTCGTGGCAGAAAGCTTGAGATTCATGAACAACCACAGCAATGCAGCATCCTCATTATGAAGGTAGAATTTTCTGGAAGAGTAATTTCAGATGACTCTGGTTCGCTCCAGGATCAGGGTCAAAATTCTGTATTCGCCTCCGAAGGCTATGTTCCTATACAGTGGAAGCAGTAAACAGTGGGACATGCAGGACAGAGAGAGAGAGACAGAGTAATAACTGACAAAATGAAAGAAGTATGCATTATTAAAATCACCTGTCTGATGTTTTTAATGTTAACTTAAAGGAGTGATATTTTGCTTTTTTAAAACATTTCCCTGTGGTCTACATAAACTGTAAATGCTATGCTTGGGTCTAAATTCTTCATTAATTCAACTCCACAGGTCCATCTTCAACCCTATTTCTGAGTAATGACACCAGAAAGATTGTTTTGAGCGCTGGCCCTTTAAATGCACAAGTCACTTCACACCCCACCCCCTCCAGGTTGTTGACTGTGCTGCTCTGTCCTGTTCAGCCACTTGTGTTCATTAATACAACCAACAACTGAACATTTTAGGTAATTGGCTCGAAGTTTGGACATATTTTCAGTATGGACTACAACCGCTGCTGCTGACAAACAATTATGGCGTACTCGAAGAAATGTTCATTGGAAGTCTTGACCTTATATGTGCAAATGTTGTGATGTAACTAGTTATAAAACATAACAAATTATGCAGGAATTGAAATGGGTTGTAGAAATCCACTTGATTTTTTCCAGAATGAATATAAACATAGCTTTGCAGCACCTGGAGGGTTCAAATTCAAACTTTTTGAACTATTAGGGTCCAAATACACAAATAAATGTACCAAAGACTAATAAAAGTGGGTTTAGTAAAATATGACCTGTTTAAGAACAGCTACATCAACAAAAATAAACTGTAACAGTAGCTTTTAATGAAGCTGATAAAAAGATAGACATTGAGAACAATAATAGTAAAACAACGTCATGAGGAAGGTTTCAGAGGGAATTTATGGTTCTGAGCACTTACCTCAACAAATGAGGGTGTATTTGGAATGAATTTGTAATCAAAGTCTGTGATTTGGCTTGCTGGAGCGAGCACATGGAGATGGAGATGACTTACAGAAATAAATGGAGGTTGATGGAAACCCAGCCTGAGGAGAAAACACATACATTTTAAAGTCAACACATTGACAGTCAACTCTAAGAGCAGTTTAAACAAACCCAATCTCAGAGGAAGAGTTGAACACCTCTGATTTTCCGGCTAATGCATATGAATCTTCACTCACAGTTCCATTTTAAACAATATTCATGTTTTTACATGTCACTCATACATTTAAATATTGTTTATTTCTTTCCTTAATCTTTTATTTACCTACATTATGTCTGTCATATCAGTGATGCCTTGTTCCTGTAATACAGCTTTGCCCATTTGTGCCATGCGTTCAACTGTTGGGACACATGACACTGTTACATGTCAGAAAATACAGCTGTGCACATACATGTAGTTTTGTGCAATTTAAACAGTAAATAAAGTGTTAGTAATATTGCTGGGAGAGCAAAACAGGAGTAGTGGGTTAACAGAAAATGGTAATAACATGAGGGTTATGGAGAGAAATTTGTTTCTTTAATCATCAATCAAAAAGAAGGGCTTTGCAATTAAAAAGAATAGGTTTGCAACCAAAAAAGAGATGTGAGAGCAAAATACAGTAAGTGGCAATCCAAAAAAAAAGATAATTTTGCTTATAAATCAGTCCTCATTGCTTGTGAGTTAAAAACTTTAGCTTGAGACTTCAAAAGTTTTGATTGAAAATCAAGAGATGGAGAAGTGAGTTTAAGGCGGAAGCTGGAGCCGGTGCTGGAGCTAGGTCAAACCCACCAATAGAAACTCTTCTCTCGTCCATCGACATAGGCCACGCCCATTAAGTGCAGTTAAATTTGCAAGCAAAACTTTTGAAATTGCAAACAAAGAGGAGTGATTTTCAATCAAAACTTTTGAAGTCTCAAGCAAAAGTTTTTAACTCACAAGCAACGAGGACTGATTTATAAGCAAAATTATCTTTTTTTTGGATTGCCACTTACTGTCTTTTGCTCTCAAATCTCTTTTTTGGTTGCAAATCTATTCTTTTTAATTGCAAAGCCATTCTTTCTGATTGATGAATAAAGAAACAAATTTCTCTCCATAGAAGGTTGTTACTGTGTTTTGATGACTACACTGTAAATGGAAGAAGCCGGTGAGGACTGTGTGTTTAAATACCCAAATTGACGTGCCTCCTGTTCAGTGAAAAGCAGCTCTGTATGTGCTTTCGGGGTATAACCAGGTAGTGGTGAGGGGCAGCAGGGCAAATATCCCGGAAACACACCAGATCCTTGCTCTGTTCGAAGGGATGAAAAGAAGTCACAAAACTGAGATGCAGGTCAGTGAACGCAGCATGGCCAGTGCTAGTAAAGGGGGTGGGTCTGATGGGAAGCAGAGGGTTGGTTAAGTAATAACTTGATTACAGTCGTATTTATGTGGACTGTATGGTTCACATAAAGTACATAAAGATGGACATTTCTGACAATGCATGTATTAGACACAATGTCCAGAAACATAACGTAAGGTCAGATTTCTTCTCAGTGGTCACCTCCATTCTTTGACTTCGACCTAAAAACCATCATCCTAAGGTTTTCATATCTATGCGAATAAAATATAGACGATTATAACACCCCCTGCCTTTTTTTTTTTTTTAAAGGGACAACAGGTTGTATCACGTGCCATAAAAACTGTTACACAAAAAAACGAGAAATTGAACTTGAAAATGATTTTTATTCTTCATCGTAAGTGTATTCTTGGTTTTCGTGACAATTTCTAATTAATATGATGATTTCTGTACAGTCTCATTCGTTGATACGTCTGTAAATACTCTTATTTACTTATAAACCCATTTCCGGATAACATCAAGTTGTCGTTCTCAGACACGGTACATTACCATACTTTTTAATCATCAACACTTTCTTACCTGTTTAATGACCTCCGCTTCTTTGTCTTGGCCGCTCGCTATCAAACAGAAAATACAACTTTCGTCCATTTAATCTCTCTAATCTCAATTATTCCTTCTCTGTTAAAGTCTGTGTTCTCAGGTCCCACTGTTGTCCGGCGTGTCACAGATCGTCTATGTTTACGACGAACGAGCCAAGTTACAAAATTCCCACACCGAACAATGTGTCGTGTATTCAGCAGACCGTTGAACAGATGAAAATGATTAGTAGATGGTGAGACAGAAAGCTACTTTTTTTCTCCTTACATGTGGTGATATTATTTTCTAAGCAATTATTCTACTGTAGATTAAAGACATGTAAGCTTTGAATCTGAATGACAGAGTGCTTCATCTGTTTAATTGACGATCTTTGAGAACACGAGGAAGAGGTAATGTGTAATGTGATGAAACAACGTGTCATCTATCAGCTAGAACTGCACAAGGAAATGAATAAATAGGGTACAGGATTGTTTATTGTGTGTAATCTTGTGCAACTCAACAGTCACAAACCACACTGGCCATTTCATTATATGTATATATTTACCGTTTATTTAAGCTTAAATGTGGTTGCAATAACAACACAATAAATAGATCCTTAGTGATATCGCATCAGTTTTGGATTTACAAGAAGTAATACTTGGGAACATTCACAGTTACAACACTGAATAGCGACAACAAAGCTCATTTTCACGTGAAGTGATAACTGGCATTAGTTAATAGTATGGCAGGTATCATAAATGGAGACAAAGTTTTGCAGTATTGCATATTCATGCACTACAAGCAGGTGTTATAACCCTTGGGAAAAACATCATGTATGAATTTAGTTAGTGGCATTATTTGAGTGCAGTGAGACAAACTTCATCCCTTTTTCACCCATTTGAAATAAAGCAGACGCTGAGCTGTGGGTGCACAGGCAGCTTCCCTTTTGTAGTGGTGATAAACAACATTCAGTGACAATCTGACATTTAATAAATGCTTATATACATAGGGCCAAGATAAAGAATCCATTAGAGTCCATTAACCCTTTAGTGCAAAGTGACATCCTAATACATTTTTTACTGGCTGTAACCCTCTGAAAACCAATGACAGCAAAGTCAAAACCAAAGAGTTAAACTGGTCAGTGTGAGATATGTTCAAAATATTGAGGATTTTTTTTTTTTTATCAGTTCTAGTGCTTGTTGGGTTGCATCAGTCTTTTAACTGATCCAATCAGAAACAGAAATATTCAGCACAATATCATTTATAAAAAGTACAACCTTTAAAAAAAACAGAACATTCCTTGGAAAAACAATGTAAAAATAAAATGTAAAAATAAAATTCTAAGATACTATATAAAATATGACAAGCTCACAGCAAATACGAAATTAACAACAAACATATTTGGTCATTGCAAACATTCTGCTTGCATGTCTTCCTGGCTTAAATGCTTGTTTTGGATTGGAGGGGAATGTGAAATGAAAACATGTGGAAATGTATTGAAGCATTTTCATTCAGTATATTTATACCTCAAAAAGAAAAAGACAACCTTTAGAGGAAGTGTGACACTTCCAGTGTAAACAATTACTTAATTTCCGCTTATGAAATGTTAATTTAATAGCAGATAATGTAAAATCGTCTGGCAAATTTCCATTTCCTTCAAGTTTCATGTTCATTGTGTTGTAAAAAAGATGCACCATTCCACATGTCCTGTGCATGGCTGTAGGTACATGACTGTACATTCCCAAACATACAAATTACATCAACCATTTCTTCACAAATTAATACACAGAATTGTTGGACACGTTAATCTGTCATACAGACTTTGAACCAGCTAGTTTAGGGTCAACCTCAACAGTAACATCAGCAGACTGACTTCTTTGTCCCCCTTGTGGCCAAAGAGTCAAACAGCAGCCATTGTCTTAAGATTACAGTGGTAAGGCAGTCTGCATGCTGGGACAGCTGGAGGCGAATGAGTAAGGCAGTCAATGAACTGTGAGCAACAATGACTAACATTTTCTCACACCTCCACCTTTAAACCACCATAACCTGACGTCAAGTGGCCGAATTACTTCCATGTGAAGGTACCAGCCCTCTTTCCCTCAACAGCATCTGACTGTTTACACCTTCCACCATGTAAATTACACAAGACTACAAACCATTTCCCCCTCACAGAACATTTTCTGTCGCTTAGGGTAACGAGGTTTGCCATCAGGTGGTGCATAATAGACTTGGGGGTGTTTTGAAGGTTTGGGGTTGTGGAGCAGAGAGAGTGACTGCAGACATAGAGGGAGTCTGTGGGGCTACTCGAAGGTCCAGACCTCCAGACTGTGGATGTTGAAGTCCTGCTGGGTGGAGAGCGGCTGGTTGTTGAAGGTGGCACATTTGGTGGTGGTGCCTCGGTACAACTCGGCGTCCAGCCACAGACCCAGCTGACCCCTGGGAAAGAAAGAGCAGGCATTTAGGAGGGGGGGGATAAGGGCGGGGGGGGATAAGGGGGCATTACAGGATAGCTTGATGACCATTGAAATAGCTTTTTTCCCCATTTATTAGCTCCAGCTAGTGATTTCTGTTAATAATGTTTGATCTCCTTACCCTCCTCCTCCCATCTGCAGAGAATCAGTATTGCCTTTCACAAAGTAAGAATTCTCCCCAGTCCAGCGGTACACCTAAGAAAAAAAAGGACACAATTTCCTGAATCTGACATGAAGGAATGAATGTTCAAAATGTACACCTCTAACACAGAGTTTTTAGTTTTCCACCTGTCCTGGTCTCCACAATTCTAATGTCAGATTCTATCTGAGCATGCATATTTAACAGCATAACTGCAATTTTATCTATCTATCTATCTATCTATCTATCTATCTATCTATCTATCTATCTATCTATCTATCTATCTATCTATCTATCTATCTTAATCTAAGGGAAAAATTGAAATCTGACTTTGGTGATGCCATGGATAGGAATATAATGATGTATATTAATTTCATTTGGTGTTAGCAGACATTTATTGGTAGCTTTTCTGAAACTTTTGTATTTTTCTAACTTCCTGTCCCATCCCATGCTGCTGTCCTGCTCCAAGTGCTTTGAATAACTTAAATTTTACATAGGCTTCAACAAATACTAAATGTGTGGCGCTGGAGTCACATGTCTTCACACATACCCATATTAGAGGACATTAGAGAACATTATCACATTAGCTAAATGTGCCCTGATAAATTCTGATCAGGTTGCACAGTTTATAGGTCTCTAGCCCTAACAGAACATACAGCTGAATTCATTGTGTATCGTAACTGAAATGAAACACTGAGTCTCTAGAACTCATTGTGCCTGAATGTACTGACAGATGACTGAAGCTGCTCTTCTAATGCCCTGCTTTCGTGATGTTAAAAACAAATGTAATGCAAACCTTGATTTCTGGACAGAAGCTGTACAGGAATGTTTCTCCTGTGCCATAACAGTGCTCACTCACTCTGAAAGGATGTGTAGAGAACGCCCCAAAAACCTGAAAATATAATCACACATATTTAATGTTACATGGCTATAAGAAAGAGTGAGTCAACTAGAACTTACAACCTGATTTTGACTTGTTCTATATAAATATAAGATCTGTCCTGTTCATCGTTGTGAGTACAGGCAATAAATTATTTTAATCCTATCACAAGGGGGCACCAAAGTCAAGTTTTTACATGATCTATTTCTTCATGAAAATGTATTCATTTGTTTTGCAAATAATCCCTGAGGTTTGGTACATACCTGGTTATCCATATCTCTGATCACCAGAAGTACAGGACTGTCCACATCTGCCAGGTTTCTGTACAGAGTCTTAAGGCTGGTTCCATGTTTCACAGTGCTGTAGGCCAGTCTCCAAGGGTAGCCCTGCACGCGGGCTGGCAGACGACAGGCGAGCTGTAGAGCAAAGAGATTATCAGATTAGGACAGCATATGTCTTTAAATGTTGACAGATTTCTTCCCACCGGGTGGTCAGTTTCATTAAAAAAAGTGGAAATTACAGTTTAAAAATAAAATGACCTTCTCAATGTGTGTGTCCTGCAGCAGAGCACTTGTGTCGCTGAGAAAGGGCAGTGCCTCCACAGACAAGTCTCCATCACAGCTGCCAAAACTCTGCCTACGCTTTGCCTCATCAATGGTGATGATCTACAAGAATAACAAAAATGTAATCAAGTTAATATGATAGAAAAAACTAAAACACAAAGACTTGAATGTCAGCCAAGGAAAATTTGGAATCACAAATACATTTAAAATGTAAAAGAATGCACAAAGGCCTCAGATGTACACAGAAACATATTCACTGTTTATGGACTGTATTAAAAATGTAAAAATTTCTGACATGCAGAGAAATTAATAAATAGCAATGGCTCACCTCCCAACTACAAGACGCAGGGTCCCCGAAGAAGTTGTCAATCATGTCCAGCTCATCCTTCTCCACCACAACGAAGCCCTGTTCCCGTGCCTCCTTCCCATACACATCAGGAGACCACTGCACAAAAAATGCATACAGATGGTCCACCCTGGGACACAAACAGCACAGAAAAGAAGTTGAAAGCCCAAAACATTCTGACACACAAAGCTTTTTAAAACCACCAGACAGCCCCTAAATTTCCCAACAACCTAGATGTGGTTATTTTTTTGAGGATTTAACAGGGACCTGCAGTCAAATGATTGTAAAAGCCACATGTGTGTATAAAGGTTGTGTTTGTAATGCTGCAGGATAACAATCTAAATACACACTATATATGCAATGAGTAAGCCAATCACCTTTCCTGTGGAACTGCAAACCAGTACTCTGGTTGTTTTCCCCAGCTCCCAAATGAGTGGGCCGGACTTGAAGTCATCCCAGTGGCAAAGGACTTTCTCATTGGCTTTCCCACTTTAAAGCACAGAAACATGGGTGGGTTTTTACTCTTCTCCTCTGATGAGAAAAGCATATCTGTAGAGGGTGGATGAATGAAAAGAGGAAGAAATGCAGGTCAAAATTAAGTAGTGAGTCTGACTCATACTATCAACTATGAAATTTCACATTTTAATTGTATATCATGACTAGACGTTGTAAAGACTTTCTTTATTTCAGGTTTTTGGGGAGGCCCATGATAAACCACTTTGGTTTTTGGCTTCCCCAGCATGTTTTTATTGTTATTGTTATTATGTTTTATTGCCTTGTACACATGCGAATGAACAATAAACAATTAACAAAACAATAAACAAACTAATAAAATTAGGGAATGTAAAATCTGTCCTTGTAGATTAAATTTGTTGACTAAATGACTTTAGAATAACATTTGTACCTTCAATTGGAGCCTGCATCCTCTCCAGCAGCCATGACTTCACCTCTGCCTCATAGTTTTTCTTCCGTTTCTCCTCCTCACTGAGTTCATTTCCTTCTGGTGGTCTGTCTAGCACTTCCTCTGTCGATCCCGATCTCTTGGGAACAGAATCCTCACGGGCCTCTGAAGCCTCCTCTAGTTTCTTGTTCTTGTTTTGGTCCGCTTGCAGCCTGATTGTTTCATCATCTGCAACTTTTAGCAGCTCTTCAGTCCCTACAGATTTGATATCTTTGGTTTCAGTAACCTCTGGCTTTGCAAGTTTTTCACCCTGTTTTTCAGTCTCTGATGAGGATTTTATGGACTCTCCGTCCTCAATGGAGCTGTTCTGAGCTACGCCTTCGTCTTCCTCGTCATCCTGCTTCCCTTTTAATTTACTAAGTATTGACTTGTCCTGGACTGAGCAGCTTGGTTCTACGAGCTCCTTTTGGTCTTTGCTAACAGTAGCGGGTGTAATAGATGATGTTCCCTCTGTTCCTTCAGTGGTACCATTGATGGTGGGCTCCAGCTCAGTGAATCCTTCATCTGATGGAGACTTCTCTGTCCGCTCCCCCTCTGTGCTCGCTGGTGTTAAGAAGTCACAACAAGCTGTGGTTAACACTCATTAATGATAAAACAGTAAAAAGAACCAAAATACAATCATTAAGATGTGATGGTAGAGATAAATTAGGATTTTGAGACAGATCTGGATTTAATTTGTTGTTAAAACAACAGTTAAAATTGTAATTTGAGGATGTGTTGAAACAGAATGATATTATGGGGGCGTTGTTTATCACTACCACTGATAGAAATCTATCTGACATGACTCAGAAATCTCATTTAGAGACAAGATAATTGTAAGGTAGTAATAAGGTAGATGAAAATATATTGATATTATTAAATCAATTCTCTGTTGCATTACTATACTGCAAAATGGCAATAATGTTAACACAATCAGACTCGAAGGACAAATTTAATCATCCTGCTGTTCCTATTCGTCTTCATAACAAATGCTGTACTGTCTACAGTAACGCAGTATATTTCTAAATGGGTATTTCCCCTTAAAAAAAATCATTTCTAGACAACATTCTTTTTACAAAATATCTACATGCTAATACATATTAAAATGCCAATATGACTACAAGTCCATACAAGTGCTCAAATTAATAAACCACCAGATAAGACTGGATGCAGCAGAGGTGTTAATCTGTTGTAAGTTCTGTATATATGTTATATAGATTTCACCACAATACCAGTACATGTGGTCATCTCTAAATGTGTCTGTGCTGACCCCGACCTACTGCAGGTATTTATTTACCTTTGTCACTTATATTTGATATTTCAGATGCAGGTTAATTACACAAAACAACAATAAGCATGCACAAATCGAGGTGTGATGCCATTGTTTTCTTCATTCATAACATTCTGACCACTGACAGGCAAATAGTGGTAATAGTTTGGACTATCTCATTACAATGGAACCTGTCAATGGATGTGGTATGTCATGCGGTAAGTGAACATTTATTCCTCAAAATTTATTAGAAACAGTAAAACTGATTAGAGTAGGGATCTATGCATGCAACTCTGACAAGGGTGAAATTGTAATGGTCCAAATGACTGGGTCAGAGCATCTCTTGTTGTTCATTCCTAAAGTAAAGACGTTAAAACCTATCAAAAGTGGACTAAAGAACAACCGTATCTCAACCAGTCCAGCATCTATGGGAGCAGAACATTATTACCACCTGTCTAATATTGTGTAGGTTCCCCTTCTTCCACAAGAACAGCTCTGACCCAAGGCCTAGACTCCACCAGACCTCTGAAGGTGTACTGTGGTATCTGGACCAAGACTTCAGCAGCAGATCCCTGAAGTCCTGGAAGTGGAGAGGTGGACCTCCATGGGTCAGATTTATTTGTCCAACACGGCCAACAGATGCTCAATTGTCCTGAGTTTGGGAAGTCCTTCCTTAGTCCATTTTTGGTCAGTACTAACCACCACAGACCAGGAACACTCAACAAGACCTGCAGTTGTGAAAATGTTCTGACCCAGTCATTACCGTTACAATATGGACCTGGTCAAAGTCACTCAATTCATTATGTTGCTGATTTTGCTGTTTCCAACACATCAGCTTTGAGGACTACATATTCACTTGCTGCCTAATATATCCAACCTGGTGAGAGGTGCCGCTGGAATAAAATAATCAGTTATTGCCTCTTCTCCTGTCAGTGGTCAGAATGTTGCAGCCGATATATCGCTGTATAAACCACATAAAGACCTATTTTGATGGCTTTCATTCATCTCCCCATTTGGCATGAGAATCCCTCTGGGGCTTTGACTATGACAGTTTTCCATCACTACTTACCAGTTTCAGAGAGGGCTGACTCAATTTCATCCAAAACAATGGGTCGCTTTGGATCCAGTGCTTCATAGCGACTGAAGGGGTTTAAGTCCCGCTCTGACGGTAGCTGCTCCCATTCACCAGGCCTGTATACAGGACACAGATCCTGTGGTCGGTCTCTACGGCATCACGGGGCACCGCACATACCGCACCGAAAAAAGATGATGGAGGGGACGACAAAGAAAAACAAAGAAAAAGGAAGGGTCGAACTGAAATTAAATGAACAGATGACCAAAATGATTCACAACTTAAATGACAAAAGAAAAAACATGATGTACAACACAAAATAATCTAAAGCAGCAGGGATGATGAATAACAATATCAACTTAATATGGAAGGAGATCTCAGAGCAAACATCTGACAAGGGTTTGATATAAGTATTCAGACAGGTCTCATTATAAACAAAGCGTCATTAAAAATGGAGGAAGTACAGAGGCCAATGAAAACATTCCACCAAATTGAATAAGTATAACCAGTTAACTGTAGACAAACAAGAATAAGTGGAAACTTGAAGGAGGAGCATTAACAATTGAATAAGAGCTGTAGCATAGAGGAACAATTGCACAAGGAGGTGATGAGGAAATGGCAATGTTTCGACGTTCTTACGATGGCAGGACATCCTTAAGCTTCATGCGCGACACGTCGTCATACAGCGCGACAGACACGACCTCCTCCATGGGGCAGATGAGGCCGTACTCCTCACAGCCGTTCTCGATCACCAGAGGGTCCGATTTGTGGGGGTCAAACATGATGTTGTTGGGGGTCACAATTAACACGCCTCCCACCACTCCCTGCGGGAGTGAAATGATGAAAAAGCAGATCTCAGAGGTGAACATTACGCTTAGGCCTGATGAAGTGATATATTTGACAGATTTCCTACCATGCCATCGGTGAAATATTTGCAGCTCATCTTAATGAATTTAACCGTTGCAGGGCTTTCATCTTCTGAATTTGGGGAGAGTTCACGTCGGATGGAGTTCGCTGACCTGCAGTCTGAAACACCATCCTGAAGGACGATAAAAGACCCTGATGGTTATTTTCCAAATATAGAGTGTACCAGTAGTTGATTTACTTATCACAGCTGTAGATATGAATTTTTCAATAAACTTCTTCCTTTTCCCTAAAATAACCAATGATAGAGAGCAAAAAAGAATAAACTTAGATCCACATCCAAATTTGTTACTAGACAGTAATTTTAAACTGTTATGCACTGAATATTCTGTGAGGGTCACAGGCTTTGTAAGACATTATAAGGCACCGACATTATAGAAAATAAGATGTATGGCAATATCTATCTACCATTCCTGAGAGAAAAGAGTGCTGTGACAAACACTAACTCCACTTCCAAAACATTTCAAAAGAATCTGAAGCAAACTTTTAGAACAATATGAATTATGCGCATTTCCCTAAGGCTGTTTGGAGCAAATAATCCGAATTGTAGACGACAAAGACACACATGGCTCTAATAAACAAAATAGAAGAAGCAGAGCATTCTGTTGTTGGTTTCCAAGATGACTGTTCTGTCTTTTTTCCATAGATGGGACAGAAGAATAACTCAGTCTCCTCATCAGTTCTCACTGCCTGTTGTGAAGACATGTTCTTACACTTTATTGCCATACAAGATACAGCAAACAGCTCATCAGTCAGCTGATCTATCACATAAGTTTAATGTTTTCCATTTCAGAATTGATTTGAAAAGTGCTTCCATTCCTTTATGCACATTTACTTTAGCTGTTATCACTAACATCCTCACACAATACCACAATACCTCACAGATCTCCACCCATATACCCAGTCACGCTCCCTGCGGTCCTCTGACAAGCACCTGCTGGCCACCCCCCACACCAGATTGCGGACTCTTGGGGACAGGGCATTCTCTCTACTCCCACACTCTGGAACAGTTTACCGCTCCACGTCTGCTCTGCACCATCCCTACCCAAGTTCAAAAAGCACCTCAAATCATTTCTTGTCACCAACTCCTTTGACCCCTAACCCCCACTCCTCTTTTACCTCTCCTTTCTCCTTTGTTAAGCGGCCTTGGGTATCATGAAAGGCACTATATAAGTCCAAGTTATTATTATTATTATTATTATTATTATTATTACATGGAACTGTTCAAAAAGGTGAATTTTACTGCCAGGAGTTTGTGTAATGTGTCGCAAAGGAAATAAATTAAAAAAACTGATCATGTCTACTAATGTTTTGAACATAGAAATGTACAAGACAGAAATCTGTTAACAGCCAGAAATGACAGCTGTCTGAGATGCTGAGCTCAAACACAGTAAATTAAGAGATAAACAGTATCTCAATTCTCTGTATGTTCTATGCAACTAGTGAACTGACAATAAAGAATCTTTGAATCGTGAATCTTTACACAGAAAGCAGCTGCTCACTGCAGACATCTGAACAGTAAGGCTGGTTTTACAAATGTCACTTTATACAGTTATGAATACTGTATATAAATAATTGCTTGAGGACATGGTGTTTACTTTATCAGCAAGCACATTTGTTTTGTTTTTCCTCCAGCAAAAACCCTGTTCTGTACAGCTTCCAAGAATCTGTTCTACTTACATGCAACGCTTTCTCAGACACACCATTTGAGAAGGCAGGATCAGATGAAGTCTGAGATTTTACGTCTGCATCCGACTGGCTCAGATCAGGTACAAACAGCTTCTGTAATGGTGAAACACAGTTCCTGCTCAGCCAATTAGCTGAATAATGTGATTATTAAGTACTTATCTGTTCTGTGTTGCTCTCACCTGACCAGGGTAGACACTGCGAGAGAAGAGCTTGTTCAGCTGCACCAGTTTGTTTGGGGTGATGTTGAACTTGAGTGCGATGCTGTTGAGGGAATCACTTGGTCCCACCTGTATTAAGAAATTCACTCCTCTGTGAAATTCATCCCTGAGGATCTTTTTAATGCACACAGCTCAAAATATCTTATGGTGCACTGGTAAGGGTTCTCATTCAGTGAGAAGTTATTTTTAGGACTACTTAAGAAATACTCACAATGAACTCCACTGTTCCAGGGGGCTTTCTCTTCTCCCTTTTTGCCTCATTGTTACTTTTACAGCCAATATCTGAAACAAAATTGAAAGCAAGGACAGCAAAATGATAAAAGTACACTGTAGTCCATTACAGAATAAGAATATGAAGAATAAAATTAAGAAGACAAAAACAAGAAAGGAGAAGACAACTACGATGAAGAAGATGAAGAACGAGATGACTGACAAAAAATGGAGAAGAATTAGATAAAGAAGATGAAGAATAAGACTACGAAGGATTAGATGAAAACAAAGCAGAAGATGACATCAATGAAGATGACAACAATGAAGAAGACAACGACGATGATGAAGATGAAGAAAAAGAAGACGACAACCACGGATGTCATAACTAGGGTAATGAATATACCCCCTTAGAAAGAATGTAACTAATTAAAATGTCAACTTAACAACATACTGAGCTACATAAAATCCTCATGAAGTTAACTGCCGTTTGATTCAGTATCAGTGCCTCTTGCTCAGGGCTTTAAACTCAGCCCCACACACTGAAGGAGTCATCATAAATATACACACAATCTGACCCTTGTAGTAGACAAAGTCCACACTCAGCTTTATTTTCTTGCCAAGAACACAGAAGCCATTAGTGAACCACTGTGTAACTGCGTCGCTACACTGCTGCCTCCTCCATGGAAACGGAGGGCATGACTAAGCATTAGACAGCCAGGCTGCAGCTGTGTGTGCTCTGTGCTGTATTCCGCATCAAACACAACATGACACTGTCACTTCGGTGAACACTGGAACTAACCGACTGAAATTTGTACTGGGAAACAGAGCCCTGATTGTTAAAAAGTAAAAGTCTGTGAAGATTTACACCATAGACTAACAAAATGTGATGATATGAAAATGCAATGAGCAAAGCATGTTATAATGTAGCCTCTAAAAACTGCACTTGATTATGGACTGCTTAAATGATGAGCTTGCTTAGAGGGAACCATTTTTTACATTAGATTAGATGATATCAGCTCAGATAACCCTCCTTATATTAAATATTCCATTCAGTGAAGCCGAATTTTGACTGTACACACTGGACTCAACAGGTTAGTGATAAAAAAAAAAAAAAAAGATAGTAGCTCACCAGCATGTTCTATCAAGAATCAAAAACAACTTGAATTTGCGTGATTATCAGGGTCTGACAGCTAATGAAGATGGACACAGCAGATTAACAATAGGTCATGGACTATTAGCTGGGGAGCTAAAAACATGCATATCAATCACACTGACCATCTTCTCCTCTGAGATTTAAACTATTTTAGTCTTTAACCTCCCTTTCATGACATCTTTGAATAGTAAAGTCATAGCAAAGACACTACCATCATCACAAGGATTTGGTATAATATGCACTGTTACTTACAGTTCATGCAGAAGCATTGCATTAACCATCTGCATGAACTGTAAAACAGTACAGGATATAGGTTATGCAACTTCCCGTTTAAAATTGCTGAGTTGAAAAATGGCTTAAAAAGGGGGATCCATGCGTGACCATTTACTGGGATTTTAAGGCCTTTTGAAGATCGTGTTGCACTGGAGACAGACTTTGATAGTACGTAAATGCAGAACAAGCATCTGCCGGTGGCTTTATGTTTTTTTTTTTTTTTACTGTCTATGTTTTTCTGACTGCACTTGTGAGTCTAAAGCCTTTTCCATACACATTAACTAGATGAGGGTTTTACACACAAGATGCAGAAGGCTTCAAATATGTTTTCAAGGACTAGGGTTTTAGACTTTTGAAGGACCTGTGGAAGCTCTCTTTGGTAAAAACTGGAAAGCAAACCATTAATGCTTTTGCATGAAATGTTGCTGCAGGTGTGCCAAACTAGCAAGAGTATTAAAATGAAAGCTTTCATCCATATTGTACTGTAAAGGTATTCTGAGTGAAACCACTATACCTAGAAGAGTTGTATCTGCATGTAAGTTAATTAGAATATTTTTAATTTAATAAAATCGACCGTTCAGACACTACGACCGCCACATATATACTGAAATTTACAGTGGAGAACAGTGATGCTATTCCGCTTTTACTGTCCTAACATGTCCTGTAAACCTCTGATAAGATGCTCTGAGGCAGGTCTTACCTGAGTTTGCAGGTGGTTTTGTTGTTATTCTCTGCAGCTCTGGCTTGGTGGTCTTATCATTGGGGACATCGGGACAGGCGATGATCGGTGGATTCTGCTCGTTTTTCTCTGACTGGCTCTGCTTGAGCTGCCTCCGCCTCTTCAGCCTGATGAGATGGAGAAGAAGACTTGTTACATAAATGACATTTGCCAACTTAAGGTATACACATATCACCATGACAACCCTGTTAAGGCTCAGATCAATATTCAGTCTATACATCTAAACTGTAACATGCCAATTGTCATTTACAGTATATTTACTTTAAATACTTGTTAATAGTTACGGATAATATTCTTAGTGTGTAACAATGTAAAATTATAGATTGTAATACAACACATTCATTGAGTATTCTGTATTTGTTTACTTCAAATATTTAATCACGAACTTAGCTGACTGGCTGAGTGGTTATTGAATTAGTCACTTCAACACCAACTTCAACTACCACCGACTTATTTTCTTATCACCAGTAAACTTTTAATTCTAGGTCTTGCTATAAGACAGCACAACTTGAAGCTCTTTTGGTATTGAGTATCTGAAGCTCTCTCAAGTAAACAAATAAAAATTTGAAAAAAATGTTATGTTGCTACAAAAATGAAAATGCAACACCACAATTCGCATTTACATCTCACTCTGCAAACACTGGGTAGCACACACTTGTTTACAGTCTGACGTCACTGAAAGATTAGACTTCAGGTATATTTCTGACCTTCTGTTCCAGTGCTGCTACTGCATTATTGTACTGTGGTTTTTACTTTTTACTTTGCTGTGTCAGCTGCCCAATCCTCTCAGGCTGTCCTTTCTCCCTGATTAATCATTGATAGCTAAGGGAATTATATAATAGCGTCTCAAGACCCTGTTGGGGTTCATTATAGGGTGATGCTGCAGTGCAGTACAACATCAAGTTAACAGTGCACTTAAGGATGATGCATACTCTATTAGGAGTAGTGAAGCCTTAAGTGTGGATATGAGTTTGTTAAAAGATAAGACCAAACGGATCTGTCCATATGCTTTGGGTGATTGGAGCATTATTGCCCTACGCAGCTCCGGGCAAAGGAAGAATAAAGGAAAAAGAAAAGCAAAATGAGCTTAAATGCTGAAGTGCTTAATGGAGAGGCAGGAGCGGGTCGATAAGGCTGCAGACAGACATGGCTCAGGCCTCTCCCACAGGTCACTCTCCCACTTAAGCTGAGGCAGCTCACATCTGGTCTTGAACTCAGGAATTTGCAGGCGCATTCTCAACTGCCCCGTCTGTTTCACTCTGGGGTATTTCCTTGATTCTTCCAGTCTGTCTGTTCCGTTCATTTCAGATTTTTCACCACATCTCTAGCCTCTAATGTACTGTTTGTCACCGGTATATGACAAAAAAAGCTAGAATGGTTGTTCACATCTGTGTAGGTTCTCATTTGCCTGGGTCATTGTTCTTCTTGGTAGTTCTATGTTCAACTGGACTGGTTTCGCTCTTTTGAAAAGAGCAAAACCAGTCCAGTTGAACCTAGAGGAACTACCAAGAAGAGTGATTGTTCATGTGTTTTTGTTGTCATTTATTTATCAAAATGGAGTACGCGAGGAACAATCTGCTCTCTAGTTTAGAAAACCTACTTTATTTCACACTCCTCCTTGCCTTCTGGAGAACACTAGATAACAAGTGAAATGTTTACAGGTGCCATAAAACTGTGACTGCAGTAACAATCGTGAGCACAGTGTTCCTGCATCTTACTCATGGAGCCCCTTCAGAGATGTTATACAATATTGACAATATTTTCTTTGCACGGTTTTACATATGTGCACTGTATATAGACGCTGTGTTGAACTTTATGGTGGAAGTGTCACAATATAGACTAGTTTTATCAGGAAGTGGACTTGATAAAAGTAGGAGCTTCACACACAATTACTGTTTTTAAAATGTAGGTACATACTATACATGTGGGAAAACAGATCAGTCTCTTGGAATTTCTTTAACTCTGACCAAGTTTTTAATCTATTTTTCTCTAAAATACACATAACACAACTTGGTGTTCCAGTACAAGTCCATAACGGGTTAACAGTTTTCATTGCCACTGTAACGCCAGTGAGCCAGATTGACTTTTGCTCTATTTGTCAGGAAAAAGTCAGCATATGGTGCAAGCAGGCGAGCTCCAGTACATGTGACAGCAGTAGCTGGGTTGAGAGATAAGGATTATTTAACTTCCTGAAATGTCCCACTCTCACTGTCCAGAAAGACAAAATGAAGCTTCAGATGAGGACTTGGTGAGCCAACAGTTATCATCTCACACCCTTTTTGTGTTATTCTGACACCCACTCCCACAGCTTTGCACACTGCCATTGCAGAAAAACATGGTCCCCAACTTGGCTCAGTGCTCTCATCCCATTAAACTCTAATGTTCTGCCTACCTACTAATTAGACTGGGAAGTGAGGCTTGAACAATGTCATTCCTCTTCATAATGTAATATTTGCAACATTAGAAAACAGCAAGACAAATTGTAGCAGTGTAACATAACCCAAAACAAGTAAACAAGAGACAAAAGAGTAAAACACATTAGGCTGCACTGGATTCTCTACCAACATCCATCATCTCTGTTGTTTCAGACATCATCAAACATCTATTTTGTTGTTCTAGATGCATTTGGCTCCATCAGACTGGTGAAATGTTTTACCTATATTATATATTTCTCTTATTGTCTTCATCCATGAAATTGAATGAAATTAAAACAAGAGTCTAAATAATGGGTTTAGGCAATTTTTAGACACATTCCAGCCAAATTACACAGTAGCAAATGTTTGTCAAATTTAAGAATCCTCTAAGCCCTAAAGTCAAAACCTGCCAGTCGTCATTAATTAGTCTATCAAACTGTTCAAGAACGTGGCATGTTTGTTTGACGTCAGATGGGGGATCAGGGGGTTCTTTGTTGAAAATCAATGATTTTCTTGTTAGTCTATGAACCGTGGCTGTGAGAAGCCTGTTTCCACTCATTTCCTGCTCTCATGTTTCACTACACAGCCAAAAGCCAATCTGAAAATTCAACATGATCCCTAGTCAGTCAATGTGTGCAAAAACTGTGACGCATGAGGTGGTATCAGAAGGCTGCAGCTCAGGGACAATGGATGTAACACCGCCTGTCATTCAGTCAAACAAAGTGGCCATAAATAATTAGAAGATGCATACTGATGGCTTATTTCTGAGCCACAACGTGTATGTCATCAATGTAACTGAAGAGGGATTCTTTTGCTTAAAAACATACCTTGCATTCAAACAAAAGTTCTTAAAGTAGGTGAATAAATATCTGTACATAGCCTAAATACCATTCTTTCAAAATACATCATAATAACAAAGAAGGAAAAGACTTTATTATTCTAAAGCTGACTAATTAATCAAGTACAAAATCTAAAGCAACGAAGGCACTAAATTTCAATGTTTACAATGAAACTATAAAGAAAAATGCCTTGTGTTTTGATATCAAATTTCAATACCTAAGCATTAGATCTCAGTGTTAGTGCAGCATGTACACATTTATTGATATTATGTTAACTGGGAACCGAAAGCTGTGGTAAACAGGCTTATTTTTTATGCTGTAAAATGCTTTGGGTGGGAAAATGCTAGGGTGCAGAAACGATCTTAAACTGCTGGAACAGACAGGTTATGTTCTTTAAATAAGTTCATAATATTATAGGCTTGTAAAATTAAAAATGTATATTGTAATCTAAAATATAATTTTCCTTTTGATACCCAGGATTAAATACCATGACCACTACAAATGAAACGTGATGTTGCTTTAGGAATAACTCAACCAACAACTCATACATACTTGATTATTACAAACTTAAGTGAGAATCACATTATTATCATTTTCTAAATGTTTTGTTTTTTTTTCCAGTGGAAACAAAATGCTAAATTTACCACCACCACTAAATTTAGCAAGTATCATTTCTACTAAACTTTGCACTCATTACAATCTTCATGTTAATCACTGTATGATTTTTATGCATATTTCTTAAGATGGAAACAAGTTAGATCATTCCAGTGACATGCGAGGGCTAGGAAAACATTTCCTTCCTTGTGTACCAAATCAACATATCATGATATCAGTAATTGTAAATAAGAGCAGACTATTAAATTGATCCTCATTAAATTGATCTTCTGGAGTTCAAGATAATGGGAAATCTAGTCATTTGAGCTGATATATTGGTAAATTTAACAACTCTTGTCTAGCAAACTAGACTGTAGTTTAGGCTTATAATTTAATTTTAAAAAATCCTATAATAATGTTTCATATCGTATTTCCTTCAGTGAAACTATGGACTCATGTATGTTTGCAGAGTACAGTGCAGTGACTGTGTGATGGAGCTGTACAAATGATTATAAACTTTGAGTCTTGAATTGTTTCATCAGGTCACTGGTCATAAAATAAACATTTACAGCACATCATGACCCACATTAAAAGCAAACATAAACTCACAGAGTCACTTACCTGGCAAAATATCCCGGCTTCCTGTCTCTCTTCTCCATCAGGCCAGGCTGCTAAATCTGCACACAATCAAACACACCCATACAAACATCCACACACTCCCCAGTCTGTGTGTCCAAACCAGCAGACACAACAACTTTGGGATGATCACCTCCTCTCACACCGTACTAACACTCTTCTTTCTCCCCCTGCAGAGCAAAGGAGTAGGGATTAGCAGACACACACAAGGTGTTTCACTCAACGACACTCAATAGTCTGAATAAGCCTTATAACGGATGGTGGAGCTTCATCAGGCTAAGTGGAGGGCGATGAAAGCATCCTATAATAATCATGTCAGCCCACTCAGCTAACAATGGCTGACCAGCAGGATGGAAAATGCACTTCTGCTGCACAGGAAAGACACATCTGCTGCTATTTAACACGGTTAACCCGCGTTTTATTATGTAATTATGCTGCAACCCGACGGTGTCTCTAATATATTAGCAGCGACTTTGGAAATCTGATGTAAACACTCAGAGCAGCTACCTTATTTCACACACCCAGAAAAACACACAGCAGCAGTAATTCATGCACGTCTGGACCGATGGTGTTATGTAACAGAAAATGCACCCGAGGCAAAGTAAAACTAAAAGAGAACTGTTAGCCCTCACCTAATGCTAGCTACATTTTCCCGTAAGTAGAACCCTGGTGAGTGGGAATTCCTCCATCAGCCAGTCAACAACCCAGCGACCAGCCTCTTCTTCATTTACACATTCAGGAAAACACAGCTCTCCACTTGTGCTAATGTTACACCCGCCTCTGCCCCCGGCAAGTCCAAGCAAACACACTGAACAAGGTCCAGTGTTTCAGCTGACCTGACAGCTCAGAACTGTAGCGGTGCTAACAGCGCTAGCTAGCTACTTTGTTTACAAGACAATAGCCACCTGGTGGAGATAGTAAGCATATTTAACACCACGCAGCCTTTGACGATAGCCCATTACCTTAAAAGGAGGCTTTCCTGCTTCTCAAAACGGACTTTACACAACATTGAAATACACATGCAACGCATTTATATGTGAATTCTACATAAAAGCAGGTAAAATGCTTTCATACCTTGTGTGCATCATCCATCCACTGGTCAACGTTATTATCAAAATGAAGCCTCTCCCTTCACTCCGCCCCCTGGTGGTGAATGCACGTGAATCACTTTAGTAATGAGCCCAGAGAAGCTGTGCCGTCGGGCCTACATGTGATATTCAACATATGATAGTGTCGGCAGACATTAGACAGGATTACCAGTATTAGAGTGTTTTATTGTAGTCGATACGGCGCCTGTGTGAATAAACAGATATATAGATGTAATCTTAGATCATTTATAGGTCACTTTAAAGACTTTTTTTGAGGTGAAGTGAAGTATATCTTCCCTGGTGGTCTAGTGGTTAGGATTCGGCGCTCTCACCGCCGCGGCCCGGGTTCGATTCCCGGTCAGGGAAAGTCCCTTTTCTTCTGCGTTCTAATGACCAGATGAACATTCTGTATAATCACACAGGGCTGTCAAAACACAGTTTAGTTCAGGTGCCACATGCAGCTTGAAATGCTCTCAAGTGGGCCAAACCGGTAAAGTAATAGCAGTAAGAAAATCAAATTTACATTATGAAAATGTTACAACTAATAACCATCCTTTTAAAAAGCCTTTTAAAAAGTGTGAATATCCATGAACAAAAGTAAATGGAATTTTAACAATATTGTGCCTCAGCTTATCATTTACACATGTGCATTACAATTTACAGATCACAGTGGATTTACACACAAAGACACAAACATTCAGTATCAGGCATAATATTCTTAAAATTGCACTCCTCTTAAGACATTTCATATTGTACATATTTGTTCAGGCTATTCACATTCTTTGTGAGAGAATGCTTTGTAAATGTAAACATTTTTATGTCAATTTCCTTTTTTTTTTTTTTTTTTTTTTAATTAAAACACAGGGGGGAAAATGGAGTTGTCACTATTTATAGGTTATTATAACTGTATTTTGCCGGTTCCATATATGAGGCTTGTGAGCTAAAGATGTTTTGATACCCCTGATGGTTAATGTCTTCAATGTAATTTTTGAATTTCATAAATTCATCCCATGGGCCGGATTGGACCCTTTAGTGGGCTGGTTTTGGTCTGATGGCCATATGTTTGACACCCCTGATCTATAGTTTGTTATCATACGTTATTAAAGGGGATGTAGATCTTGTAACTGACTGCCATATTGAGTTACACCAGGTGTTACTAAGAAACATCAGTCATTTCACTCAATTACATAACATATAAACCATTTAATTTTAGTAATTATAGCATTTTTTTCCCCCGTCAACCTTTACTTGAATAATTTCATTCATAACACAAATGACATGGTCACTTTTAAAACATCAGTGCATCATGAGACATTTAAAGACAACGACAGAGTAAAGCTAAAAGGACAAAATAAACAAAAGTAAAAAAGGTAATAAGAGTCATGGAGATGAACAGCATAGAAAAAGGATAAAGACAGAAATAAAGATCTAGAATGAAAAATTGAGAGATCAATAAATGTAATGTAGGAAAAAAAAAAGGTCAGGAAAATCGACCAATTACAACACTAGGGGGAGACATTTTACAATAAATTTCCTGTAGAGAGAGCTGGAGAAAATGAAGGCGGGCACACTACAGTGCACATCACCTAAACACTAGAAACTACCCAAAAAATATAAGAAAACAACAAAACCAACTTTTCATCAATAAGTCTAGGGTGAAACAATTAATTCTAACTTAAATAGGGAGGAAAATATAGCTTCTTTATCCTTTGTTTAAGCTTGGTTTTTGGTCAGTTTACATATGTTATTGCAGTTAATTAAAGTTTACTTTTCTCCAACACAGATAAAAAAAGACATCTTACAAATTCTGAAGATTAAGGGCCACACACAGTACACACTGAAGAGTTATCTAGGGTGGAAAAAGGCTATACATCAGGCCAGGGAATGAAGAAGACAGAGTCTGCAATAACACTAATCCTAAATGACAGTCACACCACTGAAACTGCATTCATCGCATGTTAAACTTCACTTGTTAAGTCATTATGAAGCCTTTTACTTTGAGCTCTCATATATTTAAGACCTATTTAAACTTTGAGATAGTGAGCACTGAGGCAGAGATAATGTGTGTTTGTGGAACTTGGGCCCTGGAGAGCCCTCTGAGGCGGAGAAAGACAGAGACCCCTGCAGCTGGCCCTCTGATTGGACAGCGCATGAGTTAACCAGTTCCTGGCTGGCTATGTATCTTGGCAGTTATTTTGACAGGCACTATCATTGTGAGAGGAGAGATAAGTTGTCTTAGGGATCGCCATGGCGCCGGTGTGTCCCTCCTCCGGCCTGTTCAGACTTTCATCAACCCCTCAGCCCCCTCCCTGCCCTGTTTGGAGCAAAGGATTGTGGGGCACTGTTTAGCTGGGAGTTGGGTTTGTGTTGGCAGTAACCCACTGTGGTTCTAGGTATCGTGGCCCGCCTACAGGACCATCAAAACCTCCATGTGACACTGAATCAGGACAGACGTGAACACTGTCTATTGCTTCTCCTGTTCCTCATTTCCAAAAGTTTTCCTGAATTTCAACCGTCTTTAAATCAGATGGACGTCTTTAAACACAGATGTAGGAGCATAGTTTGAAAAAACATTCAGCAAGTGACATTTAATAAAAACCTAAGGATGAGTTCTGTAAACTTTTGACTCTTGAGTGAGTAATGTTTTCAAGATGTGACTCACAGACAAATCTACAGTGGGTATAATCATCATATGACCCTGGCCTGCTTGTCGTATAAGCTCTGTGTACAGTTATACACTTATTCCAGACTCTGATATTAGTTTTTTATGGTAGTGTCCGGTTAGGGGGCACAAACAGCGTGGTAGCATTGTAGTTTCTATTTATGTGTGTGTTTTAGAAAACTACAAAGAGCAGAGAAGAGAAAAAACAAGCACATGTGCATACGTTTTTAGTTTCTTTTACTACCACATCCTCTATTGTTGAAATGAAACTTTTCGAGGAGAGACTGGTAATAATGTTTTGTAATTTTGTTCAGTCCTTTGTTTTGCTCAGCTGGTACAAATAAAGCTGATATTTTATCTTTTCAGACTCAAATAGCTGTTGAAGTCATAAAGTCCTGACCTAGGATGGGCCTTGGAGAGATTTGGAATCATTTCGGTCAGACGTCACACACTTGTAGCTTAGACTACAGCCACTGATAACTTCAGGTACATTGAAGCAGCAAGAAGTCGCAAAACCTAAACACAGCAAAAGGATATGTCACACAACTGATAACTGATTGCAGAAAAGAGAGTCTAGATTCTTTATGATGAGCTAATACTTTAAAATATCTGTTGGTACGTCAGAACACCTTTCCGTCAGAATTTTCTGTCCCTGCATGTTTATAAAAAGACATAACAAGACTGACAAAATGCTGTGTATGAAGTCTATTAGGATAAGAAATCCTTAAGACAAGGCAAATGTTTAAAAAAAATCCTATTGAGACTGAGAGTCCACTTACCATCCTCAACAGCTCTGACAGACACAAGATTTACACTGAGGGGTTCACACAAGGAAAGAAACAGAGTGAGGTGGACAAGGAGATTTTATTATTATAAAACCTATATGCTAAACCTAACACTTTTGTCATTCTGCTTTATGTAATATGAGTTTTATATTAAAGCTCTGGGATCATTTTCATTGTCAAATGATCTAATCCATAGGTTATAATTAACAGAAAACCAAAAGTTGCATCAGTAAAAGTGATGTTTTAATGAGCTGATGCCCTTTGCACTGAAACATTGATAATAAAGATATTTATTGCTTATCCTTCTGTCAATTTAAATATCACTGATACATTAAATTAAAATAAATTAAGATTATAGTTGTGTACTTGAATCTTTTGGGAAAATGTCTGTACCAAAAAGGTACATCTCTCTTTAGTAATTAGTATTAAATATTCTTATTCTTATTCTATTTTACCTGACCCTTTTCTCTTTTTCAATCTTACATTTTCATTTGTTTCTTAATTTTTATTTCTATATTTTTATTTTCACCTTTTAGTGTCTCCTGATGCACTGTTTTAAAACTGACCATGTCTTTTGTATTATGAATGAAATTAATCAAGTAAAGGTTTAAAGTACAAAATTCTAATATTATAACTAAAAATGAACAAGCAGTTGGAGGAAACCGCACATCATCTTGGAAATGGATTCACAAATACAGGGTCCATCTCAGTGCTAGTCGTCACAGTCTGTGGTTTGCTGTGGGAATGGGAATCTGGTCTGAGGGTGACTGGATGAAGGGGATATTTTCTGCACTGGTGGTCAGGGAGAGACCGGGCTGAGTCAAAGACCACCTTCTAAGTTAGCATGAGGTTAATGACCCCCGACACACACACACACACACACACACACACACACACACACACACACACACACACACACACACACACACACACACACACCCTCCTCCTCCTTACCAGTCCGGACCTGAACCAGCTCTGTACTGTATACCATCCAGTACCACTACACCCACTGTCAATCTGCCAGGTCAGCTGAGCCACTGCAGCCCATGACCTTTGACCCACACCCTGAACAGCAGATGAGAGGTTATCAGCACCAGGGTTTTCCTCCTTAAACCCTAATGTTCAGGGTGGTGCAGGAGCTACACCTCGTGCCAGTGTTACAGATGGACATAAGCAAAATACCACCTTTACATGCATAGACACACACACACACACACACCCTTTCATCAGTGTTTTTTGGTCACATGATCACAGTAGGGGAGCAAACAGTGCATGGTTGTTTACCTTGCTTATCAGAGGTGTTGTAACAAGTAGAGGAACATGCACACACACATACTGACCTAAACACACACATGCACATGCTAAGAAACCTCACCTTGGGCAAATGCAAAAAAGCTCAAAACCATTTTCTGTCTTTTGACAATAAAGCTCGACATATTGCAACTCATGCCCACAGAGACCTCTATCCTAATACTTCACGATGAACACAGATCATAAAGTATCAGCTAACATTGCTACTAAATCCTCCCGCAGCAGTCCTTAACTCTCCTCTGATCTCATCTGTTGTTAAAAGAGGCTTGTCATATACAGTAACGGTTACTTCTCAAAAGAAAAACTCCAGCCTTGGCACGACTCATAGCTGGAACTATGAGCCACAGCAAACACTGGCCAATAAATAACAGCTATAAATACCTTTATGAATTATGACTGTGTCTGCCCATTTGTGATTGTGAGATAAGTCAACTTTTCATGTACGCTAAAGGTAGTATTTCAAAAGGGCCATGTTAAAGGTAACATGAGTGTGTGCTTATTGTGTCTGAGTGTCTACATGTGTATGCCTTTTGATGTGTGTGTGTCCTTGTGTGTACATTGTCTGCGTACACTCCCACTCTCACAGTCAGCCTCTGGTTAGTCCAAGCCAGCGCCACATCAGTCCATCATCACAGATATGGCTTGTGGTTAGATAGCAGGTCTGGCGGCGCACAAGACATTTTGTCCACTCTGTCATGTTTACTTATAATGATAAGCTTTGATGGATTCTCCACAAGCTATAGACGCCATGTCGCACACACACAGACTTACCATATAACTCACATGCATATTTGTGCACATAGTAACACACAGTCATAATAGTAGAAAAGCAAAATATGTAAAACTAGATAACCCTTGCATTGATAGGCATTCATACAAATTATAAATAGATCTAATTTAAAAATACAAATTACAAATAGATCTAATTTAAAAATACATTGTAATATTTACCTCTAATAGTGAACATGTACATAAATAAATTGCATATATGACAAGACTTAACAAACTTTCATATGGTTACGGGGTAAGCTAAGATGTTTTTCTGTGTTGCATCCATCACAGTCACACAAAAATCTTTTGAACAACTGATGAATCAGTGTTTCTAATGATTTAGTGGGTCGGTCAAAGTTTTGTGAGCATAAGAGCAAGCCAACAAGCTGTCAAATGAAGGGAGTAGATGTGTTTAGAAATGGATTCCTTCTGTGATTTGAAGAATATAACAATTTGTACTGATTGCAGGTCTTGAAAAGTTCAAGAATATTATAACAAGTACTGATGTTTCTGTTCATATAAGGTTACGGCTCTTAAAATAGAAAAGTACAATTTAGAATTAAAATAAGAAAAGACGCTGCTACTATAATTGGTTTTCGATGCTGTCCTTGTCAGGCCTGATGCTGCGATCTGTTCAGTGTTTCCATTGGGTCGGTTTACTTTAGCCTGGCTTTTGGCCAGACTGCTGACTGGCCCACTATAGCTGCTCTGGACCAATTAAAGAGACTAATGAGGCCCCACGCTTATCATGTCACGCTGAGGGCAGAGAGGGGGGCACTGAGACCGACAGCATGGCAGACTACCAAGAGAGGAAAGGAGGGGATTGTCTACTTTAAAGGGTGATTACGTGCACATGAGGAGGCGTGCCAACAGTGCTCACTTTCTGCAAAACTTGATGACTTAATACAGGAACGATTGGGGAACTAAAGGAAAAAGCTGATTGGGTGATGTCTTCCATGACGACAACACCCACATTCATAGGGCATCAGGGGCCACTGGATGATCTGATGAACATGAAGGTCATGTGACCATATGCTGTGGCCTTCATAATCACCAACACAAATGAACATCTATGGGAGAGTTGGGACAGATGAGAGAATATCACTGGTCTAAATTTTTTTTTTTTTTTTTTTGGGGGGGGAAATTATCTGCCCCACAGATTAAATGTGCTAAATCTTACATTCTTTAATAAGATTAGCTGGGAAACAAATGAGAAAAGTGCTGTTTGGCTCATATTTTCAATGTATTTCAATGTATATATATCTGTTTATGTACATTTACACAACAGGTTTATAATTCTTCCACCAGAAAGAAGTAAAAGTATTGTAATAAACAGACAATATTTTGAATTAGATCTATAGCTTCCTTTTGAGTAAAATCTATTTTCTCATTAATTCTCATAACTTCACATTTTGACCCAAAACTACATCTTGGAAACTACAACCAACCAGCATTTTGACTTAATTTTAATTATTCTTTAGTGTTCTTTATTCACTACCTTGATCAGTGACACCTGTAGGAGTTGTATTCACAGAAATCATTGCTAAATACAATGAAACATTTGACATAGTTTTTTTTCCTTTAATTTGTCACATGGTCATATTGCACTGTGGTGTTTTTGATGAATGACAGAAGAGCTATGTAACAGAAAAATCGCAGAGAGGTGAAACATGCAACAGGCTTCAAAAATTGCAGTGAAGTTGGATATTTCAGTTCATGGTTGGTAATTTTTAACCTGGTTGCCACTGCCCGGTTTTCAAGTAACCTTAAAATGGACCAACTAGAACAAAAAGGAGGTGGAAGAAACCGGATATTTCTACACCCTTTCAAAATACATGATGGGCGTAGAAATGAAACGTTTAATAAATAGTGCACATACACATGATGTATGTATGAATGGACATGAAACAGGTTATATGTTTCTTCTTTGTCAAAAATACAGTTGCAGATCTTCAGAAACATTTATACAGAAATATATGCAAAACAATCATGTACATCAATATTGGCCTAAAAATGACCTGAAAGACGATCAAATTGGAAAAACATTTCTTTACTGTGCTGCAATGGAAACTAAACATGGTATTAGATATCATATGTTTTATTTCTAAAACTTGTTTTCATCTTTCCTTTTAACTGTGGGGATGATGTTTGTCTTGTATTGCCATTAATTTGGATTTCTGAGTGTCACCTCTTCCTGCATTCACTCACACTTTGGTGTTGTAGCAGCCTACACCACCTCTGTAGATCTGCTCCAAGGTTATTATCGTTAACGAAAACGAACGAAATGACGAAAACTAAAATTGAAAAAACATTTTCGTTAACTGAAATTAATAAAAACTCTAATTAAAAGAAAAAAACGATAACTAACTGAAACTGTATCGTGAGCTTACAAAACTAACTAAAACGTATAAAAATTATGGATACAATTCCCTTCGTTTTCGTCTTTGTCAATGTCGGATTGATATCAAATTAATTTCTTTGGCTCCAGCAGTTTTAGCTGGTGACACCATACAACACTACACAGTCTGTCATGTCTGGTCACTGGTGGTTTCCAGTCGTCTTCTGGTCCCCACTCTACCTGGAACATACAGACTAAAGCTGGGACACAGCAGCACAGTCCTGTCTGGGGTTTACTGTAGTCATACATGGGTCGGGTTTTTTTTTTTTTTTTTTTTTTTTTTTGGCGTACCGTGTGTGTGCGCGTGAGTGACAGAGACAGAGCAGAGCTAAAGGACAGAGTCAGTGTTGAACTAGCATCCAGGTTAAAACTGGAGAGTTTATCACCATGAAAAGGCCTTCCAAGCCCTGAACTGCACAGTTTAGAAGAGGAGAAAAGAGGAGGAGGAAAACTAATCCAATTACAGAGGTATGGAACCTGTTAGAATGGTAAAAAACGTTTGATGGTACTAGCTACAGCTAGCTGAACTGAAATGAAGCAAAGTTAGCTAATAATGGAACTGGAGATGATTAAGAGATGAGAGATCTGCTAAGGTGTGGTTGACTGATGAGGAACTGGGTTATATATGTTTATAAGTGGTTTATATATGTTTCTGTCTGCTTTAACTGCTGGTTAGCTGGTTTATATATGTTTCTATCTGCTTTAACTGCTGGTTAGCTGGTTTATATATGTTTCTATCTGCTTTAACTGCTGGTTAGCTGGTTTATATATGTTTCTATCTGCTTTAACTGCTGGTTAGCTGGTTTATATATGTTTCTATCTGCTTTAACTGCTGGTTAGCTGGTTTGTAATAGGTTCCTATCTGCTTTAATTGCTGGTTAGCTGGTTTGTAATAGGTTTCTATCTGCTTTAACTGCTGGTTAGCTGGTTATATATGTTTGTATCTGGTTTAACTGCTGGCTGCTTTGTGCATCTCCTCTCATGCTTTGCACATCTTCGCATTGTTTCACGTAAGTGACGTTGTGTATGGATTGCACCCCACCTCAACCTGCTATAGGGAATTTATACATTGTACGGTACATTGTGTCTCTGCTCAGTCCATGAGCCGCCCTAACCCGACCCCCAAATAAAGTGTCCAGGGTAACCCATATCCATGCCTCACTAATTTCTTTGAATAGGATGGTGAGGAAGATAAAATATATGAAATAACTAAAACTAATACTAAAACTAAACTAAACTAAACTAAACTAAAACTAAGCATTCAGAAAAAAACGATAACTAATAAAAACTAACAAACCTGCTCTAAAAACTAATTAAAACTAACTGAATAAGAGAAAAAAAAGTCAAAACTAATTAAAACTAAACTATAATTTAAAATCCAAAACTATTATAACCTTGATCTGCTCCTGTAAAAATGAAACAATATACTGATTAGCTTATCTTGTTCATTAAAGGGATTTGACAAATTCTAACAAATGTGTCAAGCAGGTGTTTTCATTAGATGAGAAGCAGTGCAAATTCAGACAAGGGAACCAGTCAGAAACAGCATTCTTAATAGAATCACTCGCTGCCAAATGAATGAAGCCTAAGTCTATGTGTAGAGACAGCTCCATGTGCACTGTCCCAGTGGCTTTTGCTGTGTTGTCCACAAATCTGCCAAAAGAAATAAATAGAATTAATGTTATATCTTACTTTACTTACCCAAAATAATATGCTAGTATTCTATAATCACCTTTGGACACATAATTGTAACCTACTTTAGTTCAGTTGCACATCATATGCAATAAGATGCTAAAAATATGAAGAAAAAGTTTATGCGGAAGGGGTGAGATGCCCAAAATTCCTCCTTTTAAACATAATAAACAATCATATATAATCACAGAAACTAGTCCAAATGCAGGAATCAATATAACGTAAGAAAGAAACAATAATGCAGTATACATAAATAATCTTATGCTTAGAAGTTGAGATACAATACATGGAAAATATATGAAAAACTGTAACATTTCCTTCATTCTTTTTTTTATTATATGAAAATATCAAGGTTGAATTGAAATTAAATCATATATTAAGGAAATCAGATCCCAATTACATTATCTTAAACAATTTGTAATGTTACTCAAACAGTGTATATCAAAATGTTTAAATGTTCATAGTCTAAGCTAATCTTTTCTGGGTACCTACTTTATAAAAAAAAAAAAAAATGCAATCCAGTTCTCAGCAGGCTTTAAGTTAATTGTATGAGGGCTAAATTGTGCATACAATGTGAAAATCCTGATTTTTTTCACTGCCTTAATATAACATTGAAAGGCCAATAAAATATCATCTTAAACTGGACGTTGAGGGGTTAGTTGATCATAAAAAAAAGTTCCAAAACCATTTATAGATCCTTTGTAATACTGTAATAATGATAATACCTTACATTTTAATATTTATTGATTAGTGATCTAGTCAATAAAAAATGATTGGCAGTGGTAGACACACAATATGTTCAAATTACAAAAAAAAAGACATGGGAACTATGATAAATATGTGTATGTTTTGCTCTTTAAAGAAATATGTCATCAAAAACAAACATCCAAATATATGTAGAGGTTATGCAGCAATGGAGTTAAATCAGAATCATTCTTGTTTGTGTGACCTACCGTTATATATGTTGTATTTATTAAATTATGGTTTAATTCAGCTCATACAGACAGTAAATCAGACATAATCACACAGAATTCTACATTATTGCATTAAACTCCAACTTTGCCAGATTTCTGTGTAAATCACAGTTACAGAGTATATGCCAGAGGGAAATAGCAACATCAGTGTTTTTTTTTTTTTGCTCTTTCTTTCAACTGTAGATGTTTTCTCATATTTATTTCTTTATTTCAGTTTTTTCATACATTGAAGAATAACAGTTTCAGTCATCCTTTGTTATGTCTAAAGTATGCGATTTTCTGTTAATTTCACTTATATACAAATCAAAACATATCACAATATATTGCCAAATACGACATGATATTCCTGTTTGTCTTTGTGCTTTTATTGTAATTTTTGACTCACATTTTTTATATAAAACAATATTATAAGAATTACCATAATTTCTTTCTTTGAGAGGGTTAAAAAGTAATGTTGTAATCTTTACTGTTGTTGGAAACAGACATACACTGTTCCAATGTAACAGAATTAACAGGCTCACAATTCCTCATCTCACAAACTAGATATTAATTTTGTGACCCACCTAAGGGTCACGAGTCAGTGTTTGGGAACATCCAAAGTTGTATTTTATCCTCTTTAGCAATTCAGTGTAAATTCACTTTTAATTTCCCACTGCTCTGCTCCTCAGCTACACTCCCAGTCTCTTATGGTTATTTATACCCAAGGACACAGCAGCCACCAGTGAAATTTAGGGAGTGTGTGTTTGACAGAGAGAGTGAGAGAAAATGATGGCAAGAGGTGGAGGAGAAGAAATAAGAAACAACGGCCTCTTTCTTTCCCTCAGTTTTACCTCTCGCCCCTCCTCTCGCTCTGTCAAGGCCATTCTTTTCTTCCTCCTACTCGGCCGGCGAAGAGGTCAAAGTAAGACACAGCAACAGAAACACACAAACACACAAAACTGAGACTGACCGACTGCAACAGTTACAAATCTTCTTCGCCTTATCGAGGACAACTCACTGATAAGTGTGTCTCCACTCCCCATCCGACAGATCCATCTCTGAAAACATCTGAGACACACAGAGGAAGATGTGGAAATATATATGTGCGTAACTGGCAGATTGACGACTTGATTTACTCCCATCGCAGCCTTATCGAGTCAAACCAGAGTCTAGAAACTGGTGAATATACTGATGTCAAGTGGTGATAATTAACATGGTTTAGGTTGTGTGTGAGTGTGTGTGTGTTTGTAGGCTTTGGGAGTTCTGCACCTGCAACTAATGATGTGAAAGTTGCCAACATCATCTGCTGCAGCCCTCCACACTCCACTCACTCCCCACAGATCAACCTTGCACCTGCTGACCTGTACCAACACTGCATAAACACACTCACTGCACACTTTTTTTTGCACATTTCTGGCATGACAATAGCCATTCCACCAGTCAGGGCTAAGTACCTCCTTAACCTAGTCTCAGGTTATTAATTCACTCATTTTCCCATAACAGAATTTATGTCTAGTGCTTACATCATAATTAGTTTTTATTATTATTATTATTATTATTGTTATTATGGAGACACATAGGTTAATATGAGTCATAAAAAGTTCAGCTCCCTCCACATAATGTCTGATATACAGTATTATCAGGCTGAGTATGTGCTGAGGGAATTGATTTGTAACTATGAGAGTGAAGTCAAGGTATTTAACTCATGATGCATAAAGTGATTCTCTGAACTTTTGCATTTTTTTGCTAAGTAGAGGTCTATCGCTGCTGAGAGATTTAGTGAAAATGATGGAAGATAACAAATTACAATAATGTTACTACCTTGGGACATGCATTATAAGCTTTACAGACATGCTATTTTTATTGAAAAGGACAAGAAGTTCCCAAAACTGAGATTTTAAGCATCTGGGAATTTTGATAAGCAGCAGTTCATTAAGGGTGCAGTTTATATCTGCTGTGATTGAGTCTTTAAAAGGAAAAAAGCATCTCACAAACCATATATGAACATGCACAAGCAGTGACAACATATGCAAACTTAGAAGTTTTATCAGTTATATCCAATAAATAAAAGGTTCCTTAAAGGGTGAAGTACTCAAGTCCTTTATTTAAGTAAAAAGTATGAATATGACACTGTGAAAATACTCCATTTCAAGTAAATGTGCTGTATTTACAATGTTCTGTTAGTATTAAAATGTACTCAAAGCTTCAACACTCAATGTTTTGGCGTCACTGGATGAAGATTCCATATAGTTACCATCCAACATATTGTAATTCAAGTGGTGTGAGAGGAAACAAGACCTCTGCACCTCCTCTTTACAAGATGTAGAAAATCTAATCAATGAGGATTTTGGCTGATTATACAAAGATCAGAAAGGTAGGACGGTCAAATATTTTATTGAAAACTTTACATATTGACCATTGTGAAGATTCCATGCATTATTTTAGCTTCACTTTTCCATTTTGGCATGAATCAAACATCAGGTCATTTATCTTTTATTTATCTTGTGTGTTTTGATGCAAGGATCAAACCTGACTTCTGTATACTCAGTAGAAAACATAATTTTGTGGTAATATGGTCCCCATCTGTGTTTTCTGTATGTGATGTGATCTGTATGTGATGCATTCATATGCTGCGTTTATACATATGTTGCATTTTTGTTTAAAGTTGAGATCATATTTAATTTTTCTCACTGTCCTCTGAGAACCACATATCTCTAAGGAAATTGTGATAATGCATTTTCTACCCAATCCAAGAGGGTTTTTAAAGAGTTTTTTTACTTCAAAAAGTTTAGGATTTAACATCTAAAGTTAAGCTTTTACACTCTTTACTTTCTCATGGGAAGTTAATTAACTATAATCTGACAAGTAGATGAATATGATCATTACTTAGTAGAAGGATGACGTTGTGCATCCAGTGATTAAAAGTACTACTGTACATTTATCATCATTCATTCATCCTCACCTCGGTGCATGTTTTCGTGTGTGTACACGTGGTGGACGTGCAAGGCCACCGGGTCGAGGTGGGCTGGGTCCGCGGTTCCCACAGCCTGTGCGGAGGCAGCCTCTGCCGCGCTATCAGCCTCCGTCTCCGGCCCCCCAGCACCAGCGGGCCCCCTGACGTCAGCCCTTGCCTGATAACGGGGTCCGCCACAGGCTGTGGATGGAAGGGAGGGGGAGTTGGAGATGGAGGGATGAGGTGGAAGGAGGGAAAGGGGTTACACTAACAGAGCCAGCAGTGGATAAGACCATCAGACAGATAAGACGGAGCAGAGTGTGGAGCCTCTTTTGTTTTCAACTGCTCCTCCTGTCTGGTGGCATCTCCCTCCTGCTCCTCTCTAGCTGCCCCCTCTCTCTCTTTCCCTGTCCTTTTACAGACTTAACATATTCCTTAAACTTTTCTTCTTCACCACCCCTCCCCTCGCTGTCCAAACAGAAATATTCCTGCTGTTATCGGACATGTGTTCTATGACAGTCCCTGGATTGAGGCACCTTTCTCCTCTGACTTCCTCATTGTGTTTTTGTTTTCTTTCACACTGTTTAAAGAGAGGGATGAGCCAGGCTTTGACTGTCAACAGGAGTGAGTTTTTGATGCAGTTCAGTAATATGTAGACAACTCTTATTTCTTTTCATTTATTTAACCTTTTCAACACTTTGACTCTTCTGTAGATCTGATCTGGCCAAAAGATCATAACAACAATTAAGACAAACAATGTGAATCACTATTTTCTCATCTCTTTCAAAGTGTAGATGAGTTACAACTAAAGTATAAGCTTTCCTCTAGTTTTCTCTGGTTTTTGGAAATTGTGTGGGATGACTTTTTATTGCATCATTTACCGAATTATTCCTTTACCTACATGATGTAAACTCTAGTCTACATTTTCCTGTACACACACTGTAGCTGTGATATTTCCAGTAATTATCACACTTTATTATTCCCATAGGGAGATTTTGTCACTGCATTTCATCCTTATACACAAAGGCCCCATCGTTGTTATTAGCATAAGTATATTAAGAGCTGCCATTGAAGGCGCTCAGGAACCAACTCCAGTTCATCATCAGTACCGTGGTCCAGGGTACTGACAGAAGAACTAATCCATACTAATAGATTAATTGTCCTGTTTCCCCCTGCTGTCAATAACAGGTAGACAACCTGTTGTTGATGGCAGGGGGAAACTGGAGGACTTGGAGGAATCCTGTACAGTGTGGAGAGAACAGGCAAATGACTGGTACTGGAACTGAATACAGAAACTTGTTGCTGGGAGGTGGAAGAGCTGATAAGTAGACCAACACACCACCCAACTGTAAAGCAAAAATGACCACAAACACTCAGACATACCATTGTTTTTGGTGGACTTTAAACTGTGGATAAACCTGGATGCTGCAAATGCACATGGTTTGGTTTGGGATGTAAGTGTGAAAGTGTATTAAATATATATTAATTAGAATTTTTCACCATGGCACCAGTACGTCTCCTAAATGTGTCGGAGCTGCCTGTGATCTATTGCAGGTAAAACACTGACATACACATTTACTAGCACGTTGACCAGTGGGGATTTAGATGTAATAGTTTTTATGCTGTTGTGTATTTGTGCATGCTCCACTGCATTTGTGCAGCAGTCACTGCCAAAGTGCTCTGGGCATAGCAATGTGATTGTAAGGCTATTGTATTCCAAAATTACTAATATCTCCCAAAATATTGGTCCTATCAACTTGCTGTTTACACTACTGTCTTCCTTGACCAAAAATACACACATGTGCCAAACTGAAGCAATCAGCTCTTTCCGGATTTTGTGTGATTCCCGAGACACACACACGCATACAGACGCCACTTGGCTATTATAATATAAATATGACTTGTATATGATGTTTCATGTATTGTTTGTTTCACGTTAGTGTAGATGAGACATTATAGAAAATATGAACATAGGGGTGACAATATATGACAATATTCAGATGGCACCTTGTCTTACGAGCAGGTTATGTCATATACTGTGGTGGGAGTAGGAAGTGTCTTAAATGATGTTGTGTGCCTTCCAATCATGCTCCAAAATTAGCTGAATTTGCATAACGGAGTTGAATCAACTAATAAGTAAACTAAAATAAGCCTGACTAATTTGGTAAACTTACTTTATGGTTCACAAACAGACTCAAACACAAACTTCAGGTAAAAGCACACACGAATCTTACGTATTGAACGTTTAACCCTCTATATGAACTCTGACTGAACTCTTAATAGACATCAGCATCCATTGTTGTGATGATGTCACCTCACCTTTACCTAACCTCAATCTTACCTCGAGTTTACCCCTTCACGTACAAACACACAGCTTCTCCTCTGCCTGCCACATCACACTTTAGCAAAGCCCCTTGTATCTGTTTATTAAACTCTGGCTCTGCATGTGTGTTTGTGTGCTCCCTGTTTGCTAGCTGGCGGACTTTGACCACTGCTTATCACAGGGAGAGGTCCTGGGATCCCTGAGTCTTCACTGCTAAAAATACTCAGGCTATAGCTCAGCTCCACACTCAAACATGAGCAGATACTCCTGTTATCAGGTGGACACCCTGCTGTGTTTTTTGATGGTAAATGCAGGCTGTGAATCAGATATTCAGCCAGTGTGAAGGCTGGATCTGTCTGCAGACAAAAGTCAAACACTCACTTAATGTAACAATTCACCTACCGAAGTTCATTAAGATATTTTCAATTTTATTGCTGGCATTTGAGAAAGCAACACCCAGGAGTGGAATTTCAAATATTAGCATACGACCGTCAGAGAAATATCCAAACGTTCGTGTGAGCGAGTTGGCTATGAGGTCTCACAAACAGTGGAGACCATCAGAACAAAAGAGGTTTTGATAATTGGATTCTTATCATCCCTAATTGAGTGTTGTGTGATGTGTTTGCGCTGCTCTTCAAACAGTGTTAACTAAGAGTCCAGTTCAGCACTTGAGGCCGTCACATATGAGAACCTGCAACTGAGGAGTTAATAATTTATTCAAAAACACACTCCTGGTTAATGATGTGTATGTGCGAAGTAAAAGAGAGAGGGAGATCATCGGTGTTGCAGAAGCCCAGGTGTCCTGCTGAGAGGATCTGTGTCTCTCCCTGACCTTAGCTGGTCAAACACATTTAATCCATAAACACAACACACAGATACCTTAGAATAACAAGACTTAATCATATGTTTTTCATTAAACAAAATGAAAACACCATATTGTTGTTCTCACTTATCTTTCATTATTCTGTCCATTCTTTTAAATAATTCTAATTTCACATTCAGATAAAAAATTACAATATCATACAGTGTAGGGTTATGTGTAAGACTGATAAAAATGATATAATACTGCCTTTTCTCAAATCTAAAATGGATTATGGAGCTGTTTTTATCAGGCTGCCAATTGTGAGAGTAAAATACACTATGGCCCATGAAGTTGGAATGAAATATCTTTAACTCTTCTCATGAAATGATTGTGACAATGTGATTTACTCCTGACAGATAAAGTGGAACTGGGACTCAGTATTTAATCACTGCACCACATCAAAGGGGATTACTAATGTGTAGAAACAGGAATAAAAAGAAGAATGTGTCTGAAAAAAACAAAATTTTTCCAACTTTATGGGCAACAGTGTATAAAAAATAATATATGTGAATGCATTTTGCAAAATGTTGACTCAATAAAACCATGTGCAAAGATGAGTTGTCAGTTGGAAAAAAAACATAAAAAGATGAAAATAATGTGAAAGACAAAAACAGTGTGAAAGATGCCATAAAAAACGCAACAAGGACAAAACAACATAAAAAACAAACATCGTATGAAAGATGCAACAAAATACAAAAGATCCACCATGATGAAAACAACATAAAAATAATTAAAAACTAAAATGGTGTCAGAAAAAGAGACAACAAGGTGAAAACTATGTAAAAGACAAAAACAATGTAATTATGGGGAATAAAAATATAGTCTTTCAGAAACAGTATTTTGATGAAAAAGGCAGTTAGTCATGTGTTTGTATGGTACATTTCCACATATGCACATCTCTTATATTTTTCCATCTTTGACTGATGTTCATTAAAGCAAGTTGGTTTTATTTAACAGTATTTTGACAATAAAAGAATGCATGACGTAAATCTGTAAGTGTGAGTCTTGGTGATTCAGAACATGTATCTTCTGCATCTCAAGCTCAAATAGTTTGGGTCCAATAATATAATGATATAGACGTGATAATGTCCTTAGCAAGTTGCAATTTAACGGTTTGACAAATGAATACAATGCTGAATTATATGTGACAGAATATGTAACTAGAGAAATGTTCAATTAGAATAGAAGTATAGGAACTGAATCACAAAATAACTGAACTGAATGTGATTTAGAACAAAGGGTCAAGAGCGTGTGTTTTTATTGATGTCCTTATTAATTTATTTTAATAGTAATTACAGACAAGAGTTTGAGATGTTGTTGTTAACCTTTTATAAGATACCAACTTTAGAAAACTGGGACAGTGAGGTAATATGTGTCCATTAGCAACACTATTTAAGATTTAGCAGAAATTTAATGACTGAACAAAATAAAAATATTTACATAAAGTTGGAAGAATTTTGTTTTCAGACACATTCCTCCTTTTATTCCTACGTATAATTAGGCATGAGACCCAGTTACACTTTATCTATCAAGATTAAATCACATTGACACAATCATTTCATGAGAAGAGGTAAAAGTATTTTATTCCAACTTTATTCCAGCGGTGTAATTTAAAGAATCATCACATTTAAGTCTGATTGAGCACATTTGACACAGTGAGATCAAATTGACTGGTATTGTTTCATCACTGTCAATATCACATGTGATGATTAATCTGACCAGATAAAATGAAGCCAAAACAGGTGAGGTCAGCAGTAAAAGACGCAGAAAGGATGAAAGGCCTTTCTGTTTTCTGCTTACTCTGCAAACCAACATATCGCATGAAGAATACCAAGAGTATGACGGAGCAATGTGTTGTGTGTGTGTGTTTCTCCATATCAACAGGGTATTCTGCCTCAAGGGTTTTCCTGCTTCTCCATTTGAAGTCTTCTTCCTGGAGCCAGGAGTCTACCCCAGGCTCGGTGTGTGTCTGTATGTGTGCGTGGGTTTTTGTGTGTCAGGAAGAAGGGCCAAAGTAAGTCACCGACCCCCAAATGACTGAGTCTCTGCCCCAGCCAAGACGGGGACAGTTTTCCTGGTGCCTGGTTCGGACACAGACACAAACACATCACACACCGCTGTCCACCACATACCAGCATCTCTATCATGTCCCTCGCACAACACCTCCTTATTCATACACACCGACAGCAAACGCACACACAGCTGTAAAAAAAAAATCATGTGACGTTACACACACACACACACACACACACACACACACACACACACATACACACTTTTCATGGGCTCTGGCCTCTGTCACTGTCAGTGATACAGCCTGGCATGTGCAAACACACAAATCAAAACACACATGCTGCAATGTGCAATAACAGAAAAGAGGATGAAATCTGATTTTTGTATTTTTGTGAACTTCTCACCCTGTAGATCAGAATACTTCTGTTGTGTTGTGTTGTAAGACAAATGACATCAAACTTAATGTTCCTGAATGACGAGACTGAACTGAAGAAACGTTTCACTCCGTCAGTTTCTTCCTGTCATGATGAAAAACATTCAAACGTAAGATATTTCATGCATGGTTTTCTTCCCTTATTTCATAGCAGTCACATGGCAGCATACACTGAACCTATACACCTATACAGCACCATAAAACCATAAATCATGTCTTTCGGTGGTACTTTATGCCCACTTAAACTAACAGACCCACGCCTTAATATTAGCCAGCAATTGGTGCTCCTGTTATCAGCCTCAAGTTACACATTGATTACAGTTCCCCATTTCCACTGAGGCTGTATAGCCCTATTTACCTTGACTTCTATAAGAGAGGGCGGGCATTATATATCAATACTGATACATAGCATGTATAGGTATATAGGAAAAGAATCAGATAGATAGATAGATAGATAGATAGATAGATAGATAGATAGATAGATAGATAGATAGATAGATAGATAGATAGATAGATAGATAGATAGATAGATAGATAGATCCTTTTATTTTCTTTTTACCTTAGACTTTTTTTTGTTTCTAGCTGATTAAAGACTTAATAATACCAAAATGGTGTCCATGCAGTATTTACATTAAAGTCACACATCTACTTATGAAAAAAAAAAAAACATTAATGTCAGAATACAGTTCATAAAGTACAATATATATGCCATTAATGCAACAAATGTGCTTCTGAACCACTATTCCTAAAAATGCATTTAAATAATTAATGGACAATGCAGTTTTTCAGCTATTTTTGTATACTATACTATATGGGTTAAAACCCATGTAGTTTGATAAATGATAGTAGTGCTTGTTTTTAAGTTCAGTTAATGACATATTTTCTTGGAAAAAGTCACTTTTTCTTCAATTTTCTGTTTTGATATAATAACCATTGACTTAATTCCACACTTTTATGAACATCTACATAATCAGTAAATAAAATATAGGAAAATACAGAATTTTTGCTGAAAAATGCAAAATGCATAGGAAAATATTGGTGATCAATCCGTTTAAAAAGGTTCCTTTTTGAAGTTACCACCAAAATATTTTATGTTTGAGTAAACTTTTGTAAATTCGTGGGACTTGTATGTGGTTGCATTGTTCTTGAAAAATAAATACATTTAGATTATACAGACTGTGTTTTATTGGCAGGATGCCCCGTTCATAACCACATAATTCAATGGTCGTCTGTCAGGGGAAGTGGCTGCACAATGAAATGGCCTCGTGTGTTTATGTTCATTGGTGTTGATGACAGGTATAAATCTGTCCCCATGAGAACGACAAGCGCCGGACACATCCGACCCGAGGACGCGTCCAACGTCCAGCACAATACTTCATTTTGTCATAAATAAAAGGGAATGGAGGCTGATGCATATGGATGGAGTCATGTGATGGTGAATTTACGCACAGACTGTCGATGGCCCACATGCGTGGAAATATTACAAATATTCATGTCTGCGGCGGGCCTTTATTTTAGGAGGCATTCAACGAAATTTAGTCAAAGAGCGACGATTTATTGACGTGAATTGTTAGGCCTATGCGTCTTTAATAAACAAGTAAAAACCACTACAGTAAGAATAATATTAATAATATTAATAATAATATGGTAATTGTATTTAATCAATGGCTCGAGGTCAAAGACATACTTCCTATTATTCTATTATTATTGTTTGTTTGTTTGTTTTTAAATCGTGATTTAAAACCTGTTTAGCCCAGAGCCTAATTGTACATAAAGTTTTAGATGAATTTAGAAATAATGAAAACATTTGTAAAATCTGTCATTTTGGGTAATGAAATATAAAAATAGACAAAAGAAAAAGAGTTCAGGTTTTGACTGAAAGGAAGCGCCATAAAAGGGATTTATACGTTTCTATTAAATGTGCGAATGTGCGAATGTGCAGTGACATATTTTTTAAAAGAACTGTTAAATTGAACAGAGTGTGATTTCATTATTGTGTAAAAAATTAAGTGTGAAACGGGATTTGTGCGTTAAAATGCCAACGCAAATCCCACAAATGGTCAAAAAGGGTTTTAAAGTATAATTATTAATTATAAAGAACGTCCTGACATTACAAATGTGTAAAAACAAAACAACCAAAAGTTCTTAATGGCTGAGTTTGTTCATTTGTGAAGTTAATTTTGCTTCTGAGAGAGAGAGAGAGGGGGGGGGGGGGTAGAGTTGGATGATAACAGCTGGGACCTTGATCATAGCCTCTCACTCCTCCTCCTCCTCCTCCTCCTCCTCCTCCTCCTCTTCTCTCAGGTCTCAGGATTCCTAATTTTATCAACTTAATTTAACTTAACAGCACAGCGGCAGGACCTGGTTTCACTGAGGACGGGGTCGTTTTTCTGGATTTTGAGACACATTTTGCGTAAATATTCCACAGTCCTGTGCGTAAAGTGCATCCTCACAGCACGAGCCTTTCTGTCCACACGGATGTCCAGCTTTAAGGAGATATGTACCAGGGCATAATGACAACCAACCACGGACCCCCTTCCTATGAGGCTGGATTTCTCCACAATGCCTCTGCGGGTACGTCTCCGGTTTACGTGCCCACCACCCGGGTGGTCACCCCCATGATCCCGGCGCTGCCTTACCTCCAGACCCCCGGGGCGTCTCAGCAGAGCAGCCCGGCGTCGAGCCACTCTGCCTGGGCGCAGCCGGGCGCAGAGTCGGTGCCCTCTTACAACCACTCCCCGGTGTCTCCGCGCTTCACCTTCTCCACCAGCCCGCCTCTGTCCTCCGGGATGGCCTCGGCCGGGACACGGCGGCCTCTTACTCTAGCCCGTTAAACATCTCCGCCAACGGGAGGGATCACTACGGCGCCCGGGGCCTCAGCGGCTCCTATCACAGCCCCTATCCGACCTACATGAGCCCTAACGTGGCGGGAACGTGGCCGACGTCTCCCTTCGATAGTCCAGTCCTGCACGGTCTCCAAACCGGGGCTCCTCCTGGCACGGCACGGCACCCAAACATAGGTAAGTAAAAGACTAGAAAATCACTGAAAGTAAAACCTGGTTTAGCAATAAAAATATGTGTGTAGCTGCACCATGCTGCATTTATTTTCAATACTAAATGTTTAAAAAGTCATACGGAAAGAAAAATATGAAGAAATTACGCAAGAAAGTGCAGATAAAAAGAAAACATTTATTAATCTGTAACATTGCTATAGTTTCCAGGATCTATACAGGGCTGCTGTTGACACACGTGGGACTGAAAGGTTGCAGAAAATGTCTTCATGCAGGAATAGATCATACATCTGAGAAACACTGCTGACATTTCATTAAAAAAAAGTTGCTTATTTCATCTCCTTGTTACCCAAATATACTAACTTCATTCATAATTAACTTTGTGCGTAAATTCCTGTCTAGGCCTGGAGAATGAGAAACCAACTTTTAAAATATATTAATAAAATATATTAACTAACTATGAGTGGAATATAAATATTTTATTCAACTACGAAACGAACATAGGTTAACGCCTGCAAAAAACAAAACAAAACAAAAAAACAACATATATATAACATATGTCTATTTCCTGAAATTTCTGCAATGGTGCTGTAATAGCCTATATAAATTTAAATTCAACTAAAATTTAAATTGAAGAGGGTTTTTTTCTATGCATTTATTTTATTTGCATGTGTAAAAGACTACATTTTTGCCACACATTTGCAGGAAAACATCTTTGCGTTGGTTCCCAAAGGAGCCAAATAACGCCTTGAAATTATATAATGAAAACGTATGGATTTTTTTTTTTTTTTTTTTTTTTTTTTTAATATTTGTCAGTTTTTAAATGTTTTCCCACTACAGCCGATTCATTTCATGTAAAACAACCCGTGAAAAATTCAACGACGTTGAATGAAATAGAAAATAACATCAAACGTGAGAATTGTCACGATTTATATGCGTAATTTTCGCGCAATGTATTCACCGCCAATAGATGATGATTTCTACCTAAAAGCACCTTGTAGCCTGTTGATGTAAATTATAAATTTAATCGCCATTTTAGAGCACATTGGTTACAGTTTTGTTATAAATTAAAATAAATCAATAACCTCACGATAACAAATACCTTCTTTCCTAATGACAGCTGCTAAAGATACAGTAATAAACTTGTGGTGTATATTTTTAATAAAAATGAAGTGAAACATTATAGTTGCAAAGTAAATTAATTTTTAACAGAGCATGACTTGATAACACAGTTTATGGGGATTGGTTTATGAGTTGTCCTGTGGATCAAATTGCACCATAATAAACAGGATGAGAGTTTACGCATCATTTTAGGAGCAGGATTCACTTTTTCAAATAATAAGAGAAACACGGTCCTTATTAATAGGCTGTAAGTTGATGCAGACCTCATCAGTGCTGGAGCTGAAGCAGGACCTGCATGGTGGCTCTTTCTGTCTCTGATGTGAATCTGGCCCACAGCTGCAGGTTCCACTGTACTCTGGACCATATAGGAAAGGTTTCACAACATAATGATACTCATTGATTTTGCTGAGCTCGTCAATTTGTCTGATGGCTGCGACTTGCAGCCTGTTCTGTGTCTGTTTGACCTTTTACATTTGTTTTCTGTACTGCTGGCAGTCTGATGCAGGTCCAAACCCTTCTGTTCACCCAGTCTTTCATGTAACTCTTACATGTTTATATTCTCATTTCACAGTTCCACAATCTAATCTCATGTCTTGTTTATAATCCTATCACATTATATAATTATCGTATTAAAATCAAATTAAGAGCCTATTAAAAATAAATTACTTCCTCTTTTTGAAATATCAGTCACTTTCTATGCTCTTACTCACTTATAACATCTCACAGAATAGTTTAACCCATAAAGACCCAAACAGCCTCTATTAACCAAAGTCATCTACTGATCTGAACTGTTTAATCCCTGTTGATCCACTAATCCTATTGATACATGTAAATAATTGGTGTAAATTGCAGCTCGTCATCTCTTCATGGTCATCAGATATGACCCATTTGGACTTTCAGAGGCTCCGTAGTGAACGTGGAAACACCGTCATCTTCTACAACATTGATTCACCCCTAAAACCCGTGGAGTTGGATCAATGACATTGGATGGACACACTTGTTTTTATGTTCAGTTAATGATAACTTTGCTTAAAAAGTCACTTTTTCTTCAGTTTTCATTGTTTCTGATATAATAACCCTTACCTTTAATCTGAGCTTTTATGAACATCTACATGATTAGTGAATTGAATATAGGAAAATACATGATTTACACTAAAAAAAACACAAAATAAGGAAGATAATATTACAATCAATGGTGATAAATCACTTAAGAAAGGTTAAATACAAAAGAAAAATTATTTGGGAACTGCCACTAAAGTAGCACAGGGTCTTTATGGGTTAAGTAGCAATTAAATAAAAAGTTTATTTATTATTCCACTTAAGTCGAAGAAAAGATCAGGTGTACAATCAATCAGTTAGTCAATCAATCAGTCAATCAATCAATCTGGTCTGTTCAGCTGATTAGCTCACAAAACACTTAATCCACTCACTGCTATTGTTTACAGATGAGAAAAAGCCTTCAGCATGAGGCAACTCATTGTTAACCACTCACATCTAATCCATTCAAGTCTCACACAGACAACACGTGATGACTTTTACTTGAGATATACTCCTTGAGATGTAACGTATCAGGGGGTCGTATAACATTAAATCAGCTCAGACGTAGGTGAATTGGAGGCCTCTGTTGTTCTGTCAGTGAATAAAATGAGGAAAATTCAGTCATTCACTCATTAGTGTTTTAAATAAGAAATAGTGAGATAAGCCTATTGTTGTATTGAGGCAATAAAAGAATAAAAATCACATCTTTGGAAAAAAATAACAGGTACTTTTGAGACAAGGCTGGGTAATATATTGAATTAACTTGATGATGCAAGGTTTTGACCTGAGGTTATCCCTCATGGAGACATTTCTTGTTTCAAAAAAATTCCAATAATATTTATTTTAATATGCACTGTTGCCTCTGAAGTTGGAATAATTTTGTTTGAAGACACATTCCACTTTTTTTCCTATTTATACACAGTAGTAATTACATTACCAGTTAGACTAAATCATAATGATTTCATGAGAAGACGTGAATATTTTTCATTACTTTATTGACAACAGTGTGTTAATTGTAAGTGGGTTTCTCCACATATTTGGTCTAACATTTTAGAAAACACTATTTTTAATCATGTTTTGTTCTCACTTCATGTAACCAGAAAACAATACATGAAAATCAGAATTAATTTATATCACCAGCTCTATTCTGAGATATATAATGGCTCATAAACATATTAGTTTAAATAATATGTTATTGATAAATAGAATAAAAAAATAGCATGTATCAGCCCTGTAACTTATTATTTCTGGGTTGATGGAATAATTTGTTTTCTTAAATACTAATAATTTCTTACAGTATAGTAGCATTATACTAAACAAATTTCTCTACCCACACAGAATGTTTTTTAATTTTTTTTTTCAACATTTAAAGTAAACATACATTTCTAAGAAGATATATAATTACTTAATCACTTGCATAAACCCTATAAATCCTAGAAAGACCACATATGTCAAGCAGAGAATATAATACAATATACCTCTTTGCCTATAAAGTTGGAACCATTTTGTTTTCAGATGCAATCTTTTATTTTATTCCTATTTATGCACTTTAGTAATCACCTTTTACCAGATGCAATGAGTCCCGGTTACAGTTTATCTATCAAGAATAAATCACATTATCACAAAAATTTCATGACAAGATGTAAAAATGTTTTATTCCAACTTTATGGGCAACAATATAAAACTGTAAATGTGAAATTGTCAGTTTACAGCTTCAGGCATGAAAGTGATCAGCAGCAGTAAAAACTTATAAAAAGAATAAAAATCAACTATTTATTCTGAGGTATATATTTAAATTTATGTCTTCAGTAATCTGTGCCCACGGAACTTCTTTAGGAAATAATGAAATAAACTAATTTTGTTTGTGGATTTGCACTCTGCAGCCAGTGAAATCTTATAAAAATGGGATTATTCTTTCATATTGGTGCCTGAAAAGTGAAAGTGGAAACAGTTAAATGAATGACTTTTATTTTATTTAACGACTGTGACTAACCTGCAGACAGACCGCAAACCGAAAGTCACATAATGATGTTTTTTTTATTCTTCTTTCACCTTTGGCCTCCATTGGTGTTTTTAAATTGTACCCTGATAAAAGATGCACTCTGACATTTATACAGTGGAAAAAATAAGCCTCCATTTAGATAGTCTCTGACAGCATTTCTTTAGTGTATTGTCTTGTGTTACTTCGTTGTGTTGGCTACAATAACCACCTCAAGGTTAACCTGGACTTCGAGCTCTGTTGTGCTCTCAGCCTTGGATGCAGTTCGCACATGAGTTCACTTCTAGTCCAGTTACACTGTCTGTTACACACATGGAGACCAGATTCATCATTTCTGAAGATTGATCACATGCAGCTAAGTTATAAGCGCAATCTGCAATAAGAAATGTAAATGTGACTTTTATAGCGAATGGTTTCCACAGCTCCACCAGTGTTTTTCAGTAAACACCACATGATTGTATTTTATGTTCAATGGTGTCTGTACTCTCAAGATCAGTAAGCTCTCTGTCACCTTACTGCTGAGAGGTCACATGACACACACGCACACACACACACACACACACACACACACACACACACACACACACACACACACACTGCGAAGGTGCATTAAGTAACAATTAAGAAAATCAGACATTTTCAAGCTCCCACAAATAAACTTCAAATCCACAGTGCAACACAAACTCCAAACACACAATAAACTTCTGGCTATTCAAATAACCTTGTAAATATTAATTATCTTTTATTGTCATGTTTTGGTTCTTACAGTGTCTAAATCACAGGTGTCAAACATGTGGCCCGGGGGCCAAATCCGGCCCGCCAAAGGGTTCAGTCCGGTGCTTGGGATGACTTTGTGAGATGCAAAAATTACACTGAAGATATAAACAATCCTTTCATTTCAGGTTCCACATTCAGACTAATTCAATCTCAAGTGGGTCAAATCGGTAAAATACTATAATAATAATAATGTATAAATAATGACAACTCCAAATGTTTCTCTTTGTAAATGTAAATATTTTCATGTATTTACACTAAAACAAAGTATGATTTCGCAAAAAAATGTGAATAACCTGAAGAAATATGAACAACTTGAAATGTCTTAAGAGAAGTAAGTAGAATTTTAACAAGATTCTGCCTGTTATTAAATGTTTTGTGTATTTGTAGATCCACTGTGACCCGTAAGTTATAATGTACATGTGTAAATGATAAACTGAGGCAGAATATTGTTAAAATTACACTTACACTTACTTACATTACACTCCAGTTTGTTCATGTTATTCACATTGCTTGAAAGGATAGTTGTAGACGTAAACCTTTACATAACGTAAATTTACTTTTTTTGCTCTTAAACACAGACTCAAGTTTGGAGTTGACATTATTTATATATTATTATGTTATTATTTTACTGGTTTGGCCCACTTCAGGTCAAATTTAGCTGAATAGCTTAATTAAAATGAGTTTGGCACCCCTGGTCTAAGTGACGGAAAAATATCCAAGCTGTCACTTCCACACCACAGATTGATGCAGCTTTACCCTCAAAGCCAAAGTGTTTCTTGGGAGATGCTCTGTTATGTTCCACATGAGGTTACATTAATAATTAAATGTTTGGTATCTGACAGAAAAGAAACACACAAAGAGAAGAAGTGATAGACTCAGAGTTTCTATTGGAATATGATGGAGATCTATTCAGTCTCTATTTCCAGCCCGACTCTCTATCTTACATGGAGCTGTGAGATAAGCAGGGATTCCAGGCTGCTGTTGTGTGGGCCTGTCGGTTCATCCTGTATGACACAAACCTGCACCTCCTGCTGGTGCACAAATCCCACTGCACTGCATTATCCCCCCGGTCTGTGCTTTACACGACAGGAAACTGTTTATTAAAGAGGATGGGAGGAATTCTTGTGGCAAAAGCCCTGCTGGATGTTCAACTCATCAAGAGTCACAGAAATATTTTGTTTTTTGCGTATAATATGACTGGGCTTGTGCAAAGAAATAAAAAAAAAAAAAATGCTGTAATTGCATATGTTTCTATTTAAGGCCTGGTGGAAATCTTCAAAACAGCAAAACAGACAAAGCTCTTATTCATTTTTTAAGAGTATCTCCAGAAAAATGAGATTGTTTACGAGCTGACTGTTTAAAGATCTATATGTTCTATCCATTCACCCTCCAGAGTTTGTGACTACAGTGTAATCAGATCGCATGATGTTGTCAAGTTCACTCAAGAGTGCAGACGTGTGACATGGATAGACCACGTAAAACTGAACTTATGATAAGAAATATTCAATTCTACCTTCATATGTTCATATGTGCACCATATGTTTGACTTTTTCAATTTCCAAAGCAGTTCAGTGAGTATGTTTGTGGTTTTTATTGTAATAAATAGCATATTTTCTCAATCCAGATTCCATGATTTTTGATGATTTTTACCAATACGTTAATGAAAAAGGTAAAACAAAACAAAACAAAATAACAGATCATATAGGTGAAGTTGTGCTGAAAAAACTAAACAAATAAGGGTATGGTAAATATTATATACTATATTCAGAATCAGGAGTATTCAAAACCAAAATAGGCTCAGACCCATAAGGATTCATAAAACCCACTATAAAACCAATTACAATATTTGAATAAAAATGTAAGAAAAAAAGCTGGAAAAGCAAAAATGAATTTGGATTCATGACATTTCTAGAAGGTATTTCCCAGTGCAATAATGTAATTGTATTATTGCTATTATTTCAGCTACTTGCAATTATTTTACATAATCATGATAGTTGTCTTCATTCAACTGCATAAAAAAGTGGATGAAACTATTGGAAATATCATTTTTCATCACTACTTTCACATCATGGTCTTTTATTGATGCCGTTTTGGTGCTGAAGACACTCTCTATCCTTTTACCCTTTGCAATTTTTTTTGACAAAGCCTATGATTCTTAAGTGTACCTTAGTTTCATTAATGCATTATATTAACGCTTACACTATACTAAGCATATAAAATAAACACTGTAGTCTCTGTGTTATAGTTAATTGTCAACTGAAGGTTCATTATAGTGATACTGTAGTGATTACCCTCATTTCTGTTTCAGACCTGTTTGATGACTTTGCTGAGGGGCGGGAGTGTGTGAACTGTGGGGCGATGTCCACCCCCCTGTGGAGGCGGGATGGGACCGGTCATTACCTGTGTAACGCCTGTGGACTGTACCACAAGATGAACGGCATCAACAGACCCCTTATCAAACCCCAAAGACGACTGGTGGGTGACTGAAGTCTACGTCTCCGTTTGCGTTGACTGTGTTTTAAATGATGTGTGTTTCCTCTGGTAAATGCAATGTGAAGTTTGTGTTTCTCTTGTCTTGATTGTTGAATATGTTCCTCTCTGTGCTGCAGTCTGCCTCGAGGAGGGTGGGCCTGTCATGCACCAACTGTCACACCACCACCACCACACTGTGGCGACGAAACGCAGAGGGAGAACCGGTCTGTAACGCCTGCGGCCTCTACATGAAACTCCACGGGGTAAGAAATGAAACAAGGCAACTTTTACATACACAACAGTGATAAAAAGTACTCAAACAGTTTTAGTTTTTAAAAGCTCCATCAACTCTGAACATTTTGGTCTGGTGTTCCCTGAAGGTCCCACGACCTCTGGCCATGAAGAAAGAAGGCATCCAGACCCGTAAACGCAAACCCAAGAACCTCAACAAGTCCCAAACTGGTATGTAAAAAAAAAAAAAAAAAACCCCAACAACTTATGTTTATAGTTTTAGCAGAAGTTCTTCAATAAACATCTCCAGTTTAATTAAATCAGGTCAGTCCTCCTCACTTTGACTATACAGGGTGGGGAAGCAAAAATTACAATATTTTGAGGCAGGGATTGAAAGACAGTGTATGACCAATTAGTTTATTGAAAGTCATGAGAATTTATTTGCCACAAGAAAATTTACATAATAGAAAATGTTTTTATTCTATGTGTCCTCCTTCTTTCTCAATAACTGCCTTCACACGCTTCCTGAAACTTGCGCAAGTGTTCCTCAAATATTCGGGTGACAACTTCTCCCATTCTTCTTTAATAGTATCTTCCAGACTTTCTCGTAATAGTTTTGCTCATAGTCATTCTCTTCTTTACATCATAAACAGTCTTTATGGACACTCCAACTATTTTTGAAATCTCCTTTGGTGTGACGAGTGCATTCAGCAAATCACACACTCTTTGACGTTTGCTTTCCTGATTACTCATATGGGCAAAAGTTTCTGAAAAGGTATGGATAATAGTGTTAGGTATGATTATGACATCAATATATGTTTGGTTTCCAAACAATTGACGTAGTGCCTGCTGAGAAAAAACAACTAAATGTTCATTGTAAATTTTGCTTCCCCACCCTGTATGTAATGTGTTGAATGACACGCCATATGTAAATGTGCAACCACATAACCCTAACATAAGATATGCATGAGTACACAGCGTTATTATGTACTCATGCACAATACATAATGATCCTAATCGTCTCTGTTCATCTGTACAGAAACAGCTAGATGAAACAGAAACGCCATATTTCCATTGCCAATATCTTGGCCCTGTTTAATGATGCCTGATCTGTTAACAGTGATGAATGTTCCTCTGCTGCACATTAGCCTCTGGATGGAAATATGAGTGCAAAGTGTCTTTGAGTGTCCAAAAAAGTGCTGTATAAGTGTGATGTATTATTATTATTATTAGTAGTAGTATTATAAAAAAACAAGACAGAACAGTTGTTTCAAGTTGTTTTGTTGAAACTGTCGAAGATGTTTAATAAACACATTAAGTGCATATATATTCCCTTCTTTCTTGAGTCTGTTTGCTCATGCAAAATGAAACATGATCAATATAGATTAAAAATGAATGATATTTAACTGTGATTAATCAAAATTAATCCACAGCAACCCTGTGATTACTCTGATTAAAAATTTGTATCATTTGAGAGCACTAGTTTAAATTTTCTGAAGCCCCCAGACACCCTGTTGAATCCAACCCCCACATTGTTTGAATGAAACCACCACCCAGGATTAGCTGTTTAGTGTCTTCCATCTTTATGGGTTGGTTCTGCTGCCTGTCAATACCGGATCAATTGCCCGTTTGTTCGTGCGCGACGGTAACTCTATTTAGACAAATTGCCCGAAATGTGTTGGCAGAGACGTTCAGAGTCATTCTGCACTGGAAATGGGTTAACTGTCTAAAATTTTTAAATCAGATTAGTCATGATGATGGATTATTCCATGTTAATGCGTTAATTTTAGCAGCCCTATGTTAAACACATCATTTCTTGCACTCTGTTGAATTTGATTAACGAATTTATGCCACCAATTTATCAGTAAAATGTCTTTATTTATGTAAAGGAAAACACAAATTTAGGCATCAGGTAATATCCAGTGTAATACAGTACTTGCAGATATTCTGTAAGTGTTTTTTATTTCCTTCTGTATCCTAGCAAACTAAAAACATCAAAAGCACAGCAACAAAAAGCATCTACACAGGTTATTTTTATTATTGTGGTGCTAACATGCAGCATGTTAAAAGAGGTCTAATCTGCACATAGTGGAGACTGTAGGTGAAACTCACTAACTTTTCTTGACATAATTAACAGTTTATGTCTCACATTGTGCCAAACAGCCTCATGTTCACGTTGATGTTTTATGTTGAAGTTTATTTATATCAGTTTCTATACGTAGGTTAAATAAATTCCAACTGATTAAACTAACACTGTTTGTAGATCACAGCTTTTCTTAATCATAATTAGTACAGTTTTATGTGTTTTATACACAAGGTTAGTGAACAAACAAGAAAACTGTACTTCTAAGAAAAACATTAGTGAAGCTGAACCACAGTTTACTGGGTTTTTAATAGTAAATGTCAGCGTCCTCTGGCTCCTCAAATACAAATTGAGTAAAAAATAACATGGATAAACTTCAGGAGTCCGTCATATGCACCTTTCAAAAACTTGGATTAATAAACAGTGTTATGGCCCAATTTCAGTCACAGTGGATGTGTGACTCATGTTTTCATCATCTGTAGAGACTTGCAAGGACAGCAACATTTACACAATAAGTCTTTTGTTAAGCAACAAATGGTTTCTATCCACTGAAACACTACAGGAAGTGTGGTGTTTGCAGAAAAGGCAAACAGGATCATATCATAGCAAGGTTTTGTTAAATACAGTCGAGGAAAAAAATATTAGACTCTCAAAAGTCATCACAAACAATGGTTATGCAATCAAGTACTAACTCCTGTGTATGTCATGTGACTAAAACAGACAGAAAAGAAAACATGGAATGCCTAAAAGCACTGTTTTTGTACAATGCCATAGCTATTGATGTGAAAACTTAAGTGATTTTGATTATTATCAAGAACACATGGAAAATGGCTAGATATCAGCTCTGAAATTAAACTCTTATGAGCTATTTTTAATGTTATCCTTATATTTATCCAAGCAAATGTACCTTTAGTTGTACCAGGCATTAAAATGAACAAGAAATTGAAGAAAACAAGTAATGTTTTCCACGACTGTATGACCATTTTTACTTATAAAACAGAGGAAATTAAAAGTAAGGTTTGACTCTAACTTTAACTCTGATTACCTTCTGCAGCTCCTCCAGTATTTAAGGGAATACATCTAACATTTTAGTTTCTCAAAACTAAAACTTCTCTGTGTTTCATGTTTTACTGGGGGAACAAATGCAATTGGCCTAAATATTGGAAATGTGTATTATAAACCATCACAATGCTTATTCTGAAATAGTGACATAAAAAAGTTAATTGTCTGATGTGTGATCATCATGGCGGCCCTTACCATGGCTCTTCTCGGAACAGGGACTCCAGGCGGCGAGGGGACCCCGGTCACACCGAGCAGCACTCCACGAGTCCCCAGCTCCACGGAGGAACCACGGCAGATAAAGACAGAGCCGGAGACCCACAGCTTGTACACACACCACAGCACACACACACAGGTAGGACTGGAGGTTTACTGCACCCACAACAGCCTTCAATACTGAATGAACCACCATCTACGAGCAGAAAGGGATGATGTTACCACACTATTTGTAGACTACTGTTGTGAATTTTTGCACACTAACGGACAGACAAACAAACAAACAAACAAACAAACAAACAAACCCTGGCAAAAACATAACCTCCTTGGCGGAGGTAAATATGAACTATTTATGATTATCTTCATAATTTCCCCCATTCTATGATGTATTTAGGCTATACATAATTACTTGATTAAGACTAAAATAAAAACTACCTTTGATAAAGATGAAGAAGTCATTACCAGAAATAAAAACAACACAAACCCAAAAACTACATTCAAACAATAATGAACAATGCAACACAGAAGCTGATAAAAATATACCAGACACTAAAAAGTATTGCATATAATATCAGTGCAGTTTGTTTTCATTTCCCCTTAAATCCAATGGCTCATGAGGTACAAGAATACAAATTAAAAATTACATTGTAGTTGCATTTGATGTAATGTGTTTCTTCATCCTGCTCTTTTCAGCTGCCTACATGAAAACCTCAAATAAAGTAAAAACTACACGAAAACTATTCGTTTCTTCCAAATAAAACTATTTAACTGTACGTAGAATTCACTTAAACAGAACTGAGATCAAACAAGTGGAGAAAAAAAGACTGAACAGAAAGTAACGACTAATGAAAGAGTTAAACTATAATACTCTTTAACATTTACAGCATTAATATTAGGATTGTTTGCATTGTCATACTTAGCATGGTGTTTGTTTGATTCTTTTTAAGCTTTGCAAAATAGTGTGTTTTTATCAGTTTCTCGCATCATCATATTTTTTCCTGTATCTTTCTCTGATTTCTGATTTGCCGGTGTAAAAATTTCTCATATTAATTATATATGTTACCTAGTTTTTTATGATGCTTGTGTCATTCCTCCTGGATTATAAATAGCACTGTCTGTATACTTCAAGTGTTTCTTTTTTTTCCTTTGTTGGTTAATTTAAGCCATAAAGACCCAAACATATACCGCAGACCAAAAACATCTTCTGATGTTTAATATTGGTTGATCCACTAATCCTATCAATACATGTAAATAATTGGTGTAAAATGCAATTTGTCATCTTTTCATGGTCATCAGAGATGACCTATTTGGACGTTCAGAGGCTCCGTAGTGAATGTGGAAACACCGTCAACTTCTACAACATTGATTCACCAGTAAAACCCATGGGTTTGGGTCAATAACAGTGGATGGAGACTCTTGTTTTTATGTTCAGTTAATGATAACTTTGCTTAAAAAGTAACTTTTTCTTCAGTTTTCTCTTTTTTTGTTAAAATAACCCTCAAGTGTAATCTCAGCAAGATGATTAAAGTACATGATCAGTAAATTAAATATAGGAAAATACACAATTTTCACTGAAAAAATACAAATGATAGTATAATGATAAATGGTGATAACATTTAAGAAAGGATAAATTGAGTGAAAAAATAATTTGGCACAAAAGTAGCACTGGGTCTTTATGGGTTAATATCTGGCCAACAGTTAAAAATAAACTGTATATTTGACTGATGTGGATTATCCCTCACTAATTACACAAATTAGACATTAAAAGAACCCTGTGCTGACCTTTGTCCTCTCTGTCCCTACAGATTTCAGCTCTGCCAGCCTACATGACAGCTCAAGGAGGGGCCATTCCTCTGAAGATGTCCCCTGGGGGTCACGGTGGGTCTTCTGGCTCTAAAGCCGAGTCCTGGAATAGTCTAATCCTGGCTTAGAGGACGTGGAACCCAGCATCTCCAAACCCTGAGTCTCCTGACAGACCCAGACTGCTGTTCTGAGTACAGTAGGCCTCTTCAGCCTCCGTAGACTGACTTCACTACAGATTTTTGGGATCTACAAAGGAAACTTAGATGCTAAACAGTGCTGCACAGACACATCAGAGCCAACAGGACTGGATGGAGTTTGTGTTTGGCTGATATTACAGAGAAGCACTGTGATTAGATTCACTGTTTATATGATAAGATGCAACAGATGAAAACAGAACTTTTATTTGTCTGGCATATTGTACCGTAACAGTGGAGGAGCTTTAAGTACTTGACAAATACTGTAAAGCAATAAGAACCACAGTAATGTCTGACTGAAGTTCCCATATTCTAATAGTTATTTTCTCTCAGTATAATAGTCTAATTATTGTTATTTTAATGGATATTATTAGGACAATTTGCCAAAAACATCGTGGACATATATCAGATATGACTGAACGTAACAGTTAGGAGCCGACATTTAAAAGGAACATATGTTTTTACCCTCGGTGTCATACACACAGCAGTGCAGAAACACCATGAGAAGCACTGAAAATGCCTCTTTGCAGAAAAGAATGTATGTGTGAGTATAAGGGCCATGCTGAAAATTAAAAATAAATCTATATAATTATATTCAGAGAATGAAACAATAATATTATGAGAATAAAGTCATATTATTGAGAGAAACAATAGAATATAACAAAATATAACAAGAATTCAGTTGTAATTTTAAGAATGTGAAATTCTTGATAGAAATTAAGAAATCATGTTGCATTTAAAAAAAAAAAAAAGTTCTGTTACTAAATACTATCTTTGATTAAATACTACACTCTGCTGCATTTGGGTTAGATGTTAATATTCATAAATCTGGTAATATTGAGCCTTTTACTTATAATAAATACCTTTGACTGAAAAATATTACAACTTAAATCTTGTATTACTTTGCCTTTTACTTGAAATATTATGGCTTTGTTCTCATAATGTCAGTTTTTTTCTTTAAATATTCAGTATGGCCAAAATGCGCCGTCTTAATATAGACTAACTATGACATAAGTGTTTCTGGGAAAAGTATATTATTCAGTTTTACAAATGTAGCCTCTTTCACACAGCAAAAAACAACTGATATCTCAACATCCACTTAAACTTGTCAACAAGGGAGTTTACACTTTGGGTAAACCAAAAAGTATATGTAGTAATATGTATGAAGTGACTGTTGAAATTTGGACATCAGTGATTACAGTGAGGTGCAGTCACTTCATTTTGTATGTAATGTACTAGTGTATCTATTGCATCTCCTTCGACAAAGAGAATCAGGAATATTTCTAGTAAAATTACTGTATAACTACAGAAGAAGAGCTCGTAAAATGAAGCACTCCTCATAGCTTCAGTTATAACACAATCCTGAGTGCAATAGAAACTGCTCGTCAAAAAGCTTTTTTTTTTTTTTCCCTTTTTCTATTGATTTGAATATATCGGATACAAGTGAATATTGATTTGACATGTCTTTGTTATAAACACATATGATAAACTACCTATATGCAGCAGATAAGTTGCACATGAAGAACGTGATGTGGATGCTGACACTGTAGCGCCCTCTGCTGACACAGGCACAGATGTGCATCCACTACAAGCATTCACCTTCTACAACACATTTGGACATTTCCAAGTAAACCTACTAATATTTATTAAAGCACAACCCATACACATTATCATATACTCATCATCTATTAACTGAAGGCTGTTTAATGAAGTGTATTGAGCAGCAACTGTATTTTTGCAGTAATTTGTTTGTGATAAGTCTGATGACAACGTGTACATGTGGGATAATGGGACATGTTACTACCAAAGTAACAAATATATCAGCCTATATGTAAAAAATAAATAAATAAAAGTCCACTCCATTATCTACCTGTGTAGTACACCACTTGTGATGTCAGTAACACAGAAGACACAATGTCATGTGTCAGTGGATTTTCTCGGTGAGCTCAAACACTGCACTACCTGATGTCCTTCCTCTGTGCATCTATTGAGGAAACTAATAAAGACAAAGCATTTGGACATGATGCAAATGTAACATGACATGATCTGTGTATGTGTGTCATTTATTAATAATGTGATGGATTACAGATACAGAGATACAATAAGTAATGTAACCATGTGAATGTGACTATTACATTTGATTACTGTTGGATTCCTTTACTCACAAATATTTTAATGTTTGTTGGGTGAAATTCAAACTTTTTTTTTTTAATTCCAGAGGGAAGGGTTTGTCTGATGACATGATTACTGTTATGTTCATATTTATACACTGGTTGCCCATAAAGTTGGAATAATATTGCAACATTCCTCTTTTTATTCATATTTCTACATATCAGTAATCACCTTTGAATGATTACATATTGAGTTCCGGTTACACTTTATCTACCAAGACTAAATCATTTCATGAGAAGAGGTAAAAGTGTTTTATACTGACTTTATGGGCAACAGTGTGCACTAAAAACTGAGACAGAAGAGAATTAATACTTCGTCAATAAATAAAGGCGTCATTTACTCAGTAGAATAAGAAAAAAGTATTTTTAATAAATAGTGAGTTGAACATTTATTAAATGCATTTTTCTATTAGTTTCAGGAGCAAAATCTAATGAATAAGATTCAAGAGATTGGTATTTTGAGTATATATCTAGAAAATGTATAAAAAACTGTGTAAGTAAACGTGGAAAATCAGCATATCTAGAACAGGACTGGTCCAGTGAACATTAAGGAGTTAAATAGAAGTGGAATATTGAAATAAAAAAAAAAAAAAACAAGGACATAACAAGAGACCTAAAAATGTCCAGAGCAGCCAGAGGGAATCTGATTACTCATCATGGATAAAACAAGGTGTGTTGACTTTGAAGAGACTTCATTAAGTCATGAAACTATGTGTAAACTACAGTGTAAAGGCACCAAAGTAGATGTTCATTGACTGGATTTACACGTCACATGACCAGTGTCACATGACAAGTTGATGAAACAGAGCATGTCTTGATTTTTACATCAGTGTTCAGGCTCCGTCTGACTGCTGCTGTTAGTAGTAGACTGGACATTTAGGAAAACTGATTTTAGTTATTTTAAAGTCATTATTCTACTGATTTTGAATTTTCCTATATTTTTTTGCCTAATATTTTGTGCTCAACTGTCATAATTTATGCTTTGTTGATTTCTTGAAAAACCAATAGAAATAACTAAAATCACACTAAAAAAACATAAACACAAGACTTATTTTTACTTCACATTTTAAGGTGGCCTTGATCAGTGTCCTGATCTGCCACACCAGTCAGGTGGACGGAGTATCTCAGGTAAGGAAAGGTGCTCGGTGACACAGATTTAGATTTGTGAATGAAATATGACAGGAATAGGTCCAATGTATATATAGAAAAAGTTTTGCATCCTTAAATTCAGCCTATTAAAAAAAACAAATGTGCTCTATTTATATTTTATTTTGAGTAAGTAAATAAGTGTAACTCTAATTTTTAGAATGATTTTAAGAGGAAAAAACAGTAGAAATATCCAGGAGGCTCATACACTATATGCAATAGATCCCCCTTCACACTGACTTGAAATACTGAAATAAAGATGTTTATGTCAGTTATTGTCAATAATTATCAGGATAAATGTCAAAATCAATATTTCTGTTAAGGTTAAAGTCTGATTCTTCTTCCTGAGTGAGAGTTGAAGAAACCAGATGATTACTTATAGTTTAAAGTGATTATTTCTGGTCATATGACAAATATTTAATAAATGTAGTGGTAGAATATTTAAAAGAATTATAATGTAAAAAAAAAATCAACTGGAGTAAATTAACTAACTTCAAATTAGTTTGTTCTAGATGACAGTACAAACAAACTAAAACAAAATTCTACTTACCAAAATAACAAGTTCTGACATTTGTCATTATTGTTTTTTAGCCCATCCTTTGTTAGTAATGAAACCTCTGAATTAAAAGTGTTCCAGTACTTTTGCCCATAAAGTGTAAATAAAATATTTTGTACATTTCCCACATTTTGGGAACATCTGATTAACCTTTTAAAGTACATGTAGATCTGTTCGTTTTTGTTGGATTTCACCTCTGATCACCACTGATAATTAAAAAAAAAAAATTATGTTCTTATACCTGCAATACTAACTCTCCGACTATTTCAAATGCATACATAATAAGTGTTCAATATTTAGTCTATCATTAACTGAGTCCTTCAGAAAACTGAATCCTTCCAATCTGCAAATATTCCTTTGTGAACTCTAGAATATCTTTGATAAAAAGCTGGACGGTGCATTGATTAAAGTCTTCAGTCAGCGTCTCCCTGATGAACTCAGTGTACTTGTCCTGCACCATCTCCCTCCAACACTGTTGAAATGTAAGTCTCATCTGATCCTGGACGGCAGTAGATGCTTGCGAGTTAAACGTGTGATCATGTGCAAACGCCTGTCCTCTTATTAAATGTTCTGGAAAACTCTCACTTCTCCCTGAAAGTAGAACTTGCGCAGCTTCAGTCACACCGTTCACCTCTTGTGTTAAGAGTGTTTTCACGTCGTCTGGTGCGCACTCCAAAACACTGTGCATCCCCTTAAAGTAACTCCTCCAGTCCTGCCCCTGCACTGAGGTTACCAAAGGGAAGATCACCGGCCCAGACCTGAGCAGGTGTTTGACCACACTATACAGGTTTTCACATAATGGATTCATATTAGTCCTGTTTTTAGCTGTTAGAACATATTTCTCATGGTCATCACTTTGATCTATACACTCCACTTGGCTGTAGTTGACCACCCGGAACAGCGTCTCTTTGGTTCCTTTAAAGCCCCAGCATTTCACATACCCAATGTGAGTCTTCACTCCAAACACAAGCCACCACTCCTGAGCCTTCTGGACCAGGTTCAACATGCAGGGCTCTGTATTTCTGGCCAAACACGGGCTGTTCATTGTAAAAACATACACCTTCCAGTCATCTGAAGCAGCTCCTGATTCCAGCAGCTCCTGTGTTTGTTTAATGATGATGTCCTCGCTGTGCTCCCCGTTGTTATAATTGGGATAATAAGGTCCATACATGACTATTTCCTCCTGTTTCTCAATAACTGCCCATGAATGCTGCTTATCTTCAGCCCCACATTCCTCACTGATATCACGGTGGAACTGCAAAAACTTCTTGTTGACCGAGTCGCTGAGGAAAATTTCACTCGTGGCTTGTTGGAATTTCAGATGCTCTAGTACTTTCTGCCCAGATGACTGTGAGTCAGTCCAAGATGAAATCTGCTGGAAGAAGGTCTGTATCTCTGTATCAGTTGGGTGTTTTGTGTTTCCATTTACAAAGGCCTTACAGGGTTCAGGGTCACCACAGCAGGTCCTGTAATTCACAAACAAGGCTTAAAAGACTACAACAAAGTGTAAAAGATCCACCTTAATTCCAGATGAGTGGATGATTTTGACCAGTTATGTTAACATTTTGTGAAACTACTACTTGCAAAGTCAAAGTTGAATAACTAATTATAATTGAATTTATAGGGGTGGACAAAATTATTCCAACTACTGACCTTTTTTTTTTTGCCTCCAAAACATGTATTAATTTCATAATGTTAATGAAACATACAGATGGTTGGTCTGAACACAACAAATATCAGATGAAGTGAGTCCTGCTGTTTTTATCTACTTTTAACTTTCTATGTAAACTGTGTCCTGAGCCTGGAAATAACCATCAGTTTTACCACAATTAAACCTGACAATGGTGCACAAGGAATTTGGCTTCTTCTGTGAAGGAACATGACTGTGTGACATAGAAATGATAGAAATAGCTTGTTTTTGTAGGAAAATGACCTGATTCTCCTTGTGATAGTTCTATTCTATGATTGACTTTGTAGATATTTCATTTGTTTTATGGGTATTTTAATAGGCAATAAAATATTAATCAATCTAAATAGATAGATAGATAGATAGATAGATAGATAGATAGATAGATAGATAGATAGATAGATAGATAGATAGATAGATAGATAGATAGATAGATAGATAGATAGATAGATAGATAGATAGATAGATAGATAGATAGATAGATAGATAGATAGATAGATAGATAGATAGATAGATAGATAGATAGATAGATAGATAGATAGATAGATAGAAACACAAATTTTTGCTACCACCATATATAGCACTTTTTAAAACACACAGTAAATGAATGCTTGTCAACATGTTTGAGGACATTACAACCTGAACAAAACCAAACACACAAACCAAAGCACCAAAAACACATAGAGAGACAAAAAAACAAAAAAGATTCTGTAACAGAGAGTTTTTAGTAACTGTGTAAAACATAAAACCGATTCCACTGATCGGATTAAAATGGGAAAAGTGATCCAAAGCTTTTGAGCCATGACTTCAAAACTGTGGTTGAGCAAAGTTGGATAATTTAAAGTCCTTTATCAGGTGGACAGTGACAGAAGCATACCAAAAAATAACCCTGCAGTTTGTGAGACCTCTGGTTATGTCTGCCTTGGGGTCGACATTCTCTTTTAACAAGACTTTGTAACGACAAGGATGAAAACACTCAGATCCATAAAAAGAGCAGAAATTGCATTTAACTGATCCTTTTTTATACTTAGCTGTGTTCAAGAGTAACATTTTATATATATATATATATATATATATATATATATATATATATATATAGTGTATATAAGATCATAGCATTGCACAGGTTTAGAGATGAACAGTTTAACCAGCTAGTAATACCAACAGAAACTGAAAAATGTGTCATGACCTTAATAAAACAGGGATTTTCCTGTTGAAACATGTCTGGAGAAAAAGAAATTCAGGCTTTGGATGGATATATAAAGCAATGTAGGCACTAAGTGCAGTCTGAGATGATCTGTGTGTCTGTCTGACCTGTCAGTGTGATATCTGTTGAGCAGAGTTGTCAGATCTGACAAACATTTCTTTGTGTTTGGCGGAGGCTCCTTCTCATATCTGTCAGACAGAGGCCGTTTACGGCTCAACCTGAATGAAAACAAACAGATCATCACATAAATACAGTATGAATACTTCACTGGGCTCGGTCCACACTAAACACATCCACTGCATAGTACAGAGAATCCCAAATGCATCAACTGTGGACTTCAGGTCAATATTAGGACACACACGTCACATTCTTGTTGTAAAATCAGCCTTTACTCACATGGACGACTCCATTCACACTCCTCACATTCAGGAACGCTCAGTGAAAACCTGCTTTCTCCTGCTCACAGTCATAGCCGTGGCTCGTGCTCAGATGAAGGATAAGTTCTGACAAACTAAGATACAGTTGAACTGTTTCCCTCATGACGTGTTGACTGTCAGCGGTGAGCTCCTCCTTTTGGCATTGCTCACAGCCATGTAGACCTTTGCATAAGCTGCACAGTGACGATGTATGTCCGTGAATGAAAGTGGAAAATGTGTCCTCACCTGCCTTATGGCATCCTCTGTGCCTAGCAATTTACAGATTCCCATAAGTAAGCAGCAGTAAGACTATTAAAGCCAAGAGAATACGGTGAGAATATGTGTTTGTGTTTTTATTTATGAGTCTAAGTGATTCGTGGAGGCTGCAAAGTGATTCTGGAGTTTGGCGATAGTTGCCAGTTGTTTGGCCTCCAGCAAAGTTATAATTGCGAAGTTAGTCCCATTTTAAATTTCACTGTTTCACATGATAGAAAAAGTCTTTGTGCTTCCCAGTATGTGTGTGGTATCATGGCTGACATGAAATAAAATTCAAATGAGATTAAATTCATTGATGCTGTTACAAACTTTGAGACTTTGTGTTCATGTTAAACATACATGAACTATCATATAACAAAGACTTTACTCATTTTAACATTAGTAAAAGTTTCTGCTAAAAGGATAATAAAATCAAAGACAAAGAATAGTTTTGCTGGATGCAAATAAGACAGTATCTGTAATATTGATGAAATATTACTATAACATAATTATGAAACAATGGACGACAGTGGAGCTGTGATGCTTTTGGCTCTAAATGTCAGACATAAACATGAAATCCTCGGTGGGATCAGTGTGTGTGTTGTGGCAACAGTACTTACTGTAATGACATCAACTTGTTTTTCATTTTCTTGCGGTTTCTTTGAAATTTAGTAGGCCTATCGATGCAAATATGTACAGACAGCTTCAAAAAAGACATGTCAGTTCATGACACTGTTGCGATAAACACAGATATGCAGAGTAACACGTTCAACCGGCTCTGGGTGTCACTCTGGCTATTTCATGACTGAGTAGATTAGAGTGTGTATAGTCAAGGCTTTGGAAATGAAAGCAGGATTAATACATAAAACACACATGTATTGTACTTAAAATCTGTTCTATGAAGCAGCATTGGAGTTTTCCAGGGGATAATAACTTAATCATCAGGGCACGAAGGCTCATTGAAGGTTTTGATGAGCATGAATGTGATCCTATGGCCTTTACAGTCACCAGGTCTAAACCTAAAACAACACGTGGGAATTTTCAAGCTGACATTTTTGACAGTACACTCCACCACCTCCAAAGCACCAAATGAGGAAATACATTTGGACAAATGGAGTAAAGCTTAAAGTTTGCAATTAGTGAATTAGTGCCAAGGAGCAACAAAGCTGTTCTAGCAGCATATAGTGACCTAATGTAATACTATAGATATTAGAGTTTTTTCCCTTCAATTAACAAGTATCCAACAGAGAATGAAAGACAACACAAGAGACTGATTAAAAACAGTTCAATGATTAACATATATCATTAAAATTAAACTAAGACTGGACCTTTCTTCAGAGTTGATGGATTAATACGTGTATTTAATGTATTTATTGAATTTAATATTATTTATTTCTAATTTTATATATATATATATATATATATATATATATATATACACACACACACACACACACACACACACAAAACCAACCCAAATGTGTGCAAACTGGCTTCAAAGTCCTTAGACTAATGATAACGTGTTGATGGTGAGATAATAGGCTCAGTATTTCATTGTGCATAAACCCCAAATGAAAGCATAACTTCACAAAATGTTCCAAGTTCTCCATCATGGAAAGAGTGGATATGACTTTATTCTCATAAATTTTAAAATTATGATGACGTTATTCTTGTACTATTTTTACATTATTCTCAAAATTGACTTGGCGAGGTTTTGCCGTGGTGCACCTCCACGGTAAAACCTTAATGAATATAGAAACTATAGAAAAGCAGAGTAAATTAGTGTTCTGATTTAGTTCTCAGGTTGGTCATATAATAAGAATGTTTTTCTGACTACCTGCACAAAGACAGTGGGAGATACACACACACACACACACACACACACACACACAAAACCACTGCCAGAGTTTGGGAAAGGTGAGTTAAGATTTGACACAGAACTTGGATCGGGTCAGAAAGCACAAGGAATAAATGAATGAATGAATGAATGAATAAATAAATAAATAAATAAATAAATAAATATCACAACTATCACAAAAAATGTCAATTCATTATTACCTTAGCCCTCAAAAATCTAAAGCAACTACTGATCTAAATGTTTAAAATCTTTTCAACCACTAACAGTAATGCATTGAAATAATTCTGGTAAAATGCAGTTATATGCAGATATAATAAAGCATTGTTTTTTTATTTTGTTTTGTTTTTGCCGAGCTATATATACTTGTGTATTCTCTAATAATATTAATAACACCACATGCCCATATTTTGCGTGTAGGATGTCATTATGAATAAGCTGATTTGTCTACTATTATTTTGTTTTTGTTTTTGTTTTTTTTTCTTTCATTTATATTTTTACCTTTTTTGTTTTATCGGTATTTTGCTATTTTTTATTACTATTCATATCATTGTGAATTATGGTGGTAAAATCACTACTCATGATGTGACAATAATAATATTGTTGTTATTATCACTATTGCACCATGGACAGAGAAAGTATGCCATGTACAACCAGAGGCAGGAGGTTGAGGGGTTGGAAAGAATAGGCCATGTTTAATGCTTTAGAAAATGAATGTTCAAATCTTCAGTGTAATTTAAATCTGCATCAAAAATGATAAATGAATGTGTAAAAAAAAAAAAAAAAAAAAGATATAATAGAGTGACAAATACCCTCTTCTCCATTTGACTTTTGCCTTCACATGGTGTAAACACAGATGCAACAAATAACAAAAAGCATTTTGGTACTAGAGTAAACCATAACAGTACCACTGACACCCTGACCCTGCAGAGCCTGAATGGGGTTCAAACATCATTATTGTACTCACTGACACCTGTAATTTGTTCTGCTTTGATAAGTCAGGATGTCAAAACACTTCCTGTGAGCTGGTAAATAGTTGTTGGATTATTGCATGATTAAACATGTTGTGTCAAGAGATAGATCATGAGGTTTTTTTTATTTTTTTTATTTCCGTTTTCTGTATCATTCAAAATTACACCGTACAGTGCTCATGAGAACAAAATTTCTTTGCACTGGTTGTGAGTAATGCAAAGATAAAACAGCAGCAGTGTTGTACACAGACAAATTTAGGAAAAAAAACAAAACAAAAAAACAGATACTGAAATATGAAAACACTGCATAAGGATATAAACATGAATATCTTAAAAAAACATATGAAAAAGTTATGTTATGTATATTTCAGAGCATAGCATAGTTCTTTGACACAGCATTAGTGCATTAAAACTCTTCTATAAGGTGAGAATCAACTGTGTTTCAGCTGGGCAGCAGTTTCAGTGGATCATCTGGAAGCTAAATACGGTGACTTTCTCGAGTGTTTGCAGTAATAAAATACATAATTTTTTAGTTAAAATTGCAGTAAAATTGTCCAAAATTTTAAATCTGGACTTTAAAGGAACCAGTTGGAACTACTAAACTTCCAAATCAAACACAACTGATAGACAATTATAGAAAAACAGAATAAACACAGTAGAGGCAGAGGTCTGGAACACTGCTCTGGGCCTCTCACAGTTCAACTGCTTTACAATCCATAGTCTATTTTCCACATATTCTACATTTCGGATTATTATCTGATTTCATTCAGCAGGTATGTCTTCCCTCTAGGATCAATAACCAACCAATCAGACGCCGCGTTGCTCTGACATTCCTGTGGGGCGGAGCATCACACCAGACGCTCTGCACGCTCATTGGTCAGTGGGAGCTAAGCCCATGACGCACTGTCCAATGAGAACCGTCAGTCGATCTGACGACACTGGTGAGTGAAAGCAGTATTTTCTGTCGGTACATGGGACCGCTGCAGCATCTCTGCGTCGATGGGGAACGTCTCAGCAGGTTTGAGCATCACTTTGTCTGAGTACTAACAAACCGACGCTTGAAACAAACATGGACATCCTGAAGTCACTGGGGCATCCGGAGGAGATACTGAACCTGTTCAAGTTCAAGATGGGGGGATGCAGAGCTGTCATGCCCAAGTTGGATTATGTAAGTAACCGTGCTGGAACATAAACCAGGAAATATGCTGTCATGTTGCATATGCAGTCAGCTGAACACATGTAGCTTGGATGGACTTCACTAAAACATCTAAAACCTCATGCATTTACTTCATGTTGTCCAACACTCATGCAGGATGCAAACACACACATGCAAACAGGTCATCCACATGCCTGATGTTGGTAACTAGGTCTGCATGTGCTTAGCGAATACAGCATTTATTGTAATGGATTGACCTATATGGTGGTTAGTTTTGCTCCTTAGTAATCTGACAGAAACACAGTCAGCTAATTGACTCAGTTAAATCAGATCTGTGCTCCCACTGCTGCGTTGGCTCAGGGTTACGCACAGAGATGACCATTGACTTAGGATTTGCCTTGCGTAATGAGCTTGGAGGCTTCACCCGTGGAGAGAGGTGATGTGCGCATGGTTGACGGATAATCCAACTGTTTTAACACCAATGTGACCCAAGGAGAGACTGGCAGCGCCTGCAACATGGTTTGGAACACGTCCGCATGGTCTGAATAATGAAAATACAGTCTATATAAATGTGTAATATATAACCCTCACATGTTACACATCTGTATTGGTAGTGTAGTGTTGTTTTTGCTCATTTGGAGAATAGAAAGACTGACCAAAAAATTTCACAATGTGTTTCTGGTGTCACAGGTGCAACTCCTTCATCTGTAACCTGATGAAGAATATTAGGTGCATTTGTCATGTAAAGTGACTTTTTTTCTGCGATCAAATTTTTCTTTTAATTTTCATTTCCATTGAACAATTTGTTTATTTATTTAGAATTAGAATTAAAACCAAACAACAAAAGGACTATATAAAAGAAAGTCCAACATTCGAAAAGGAGCGGGATAAAGTTTAATTTATAATCTCCCGCCCCCTTAGCCCATCATTCTATCTACCCTAAATTCCTGTCAGATCCCATAAGTAACTCAAAAATCCTACACATAGCAGACTAAATTCTGACTATGCACAAAACATAAAATTGCTATATTTTTCAAGGATAGACTGTCCATTTTGCAGCAGCATTTCACATTAAAGTAAACTCTGTCCGACAGAGACAAATGAAGTCCAACAGAGGTGTGTCAGAGGATACAATATGACTGGAATGGATTCTCAGAACAAGAATACCAATAAGACAGAAGAACGTGTCATGGGATACCATAGACCTCAGTGATAGTATGATAGTAATAAAAGAAGAGTAAGATTAATTACACACACACACACACACACACACACACACACACACACGCACGCATACATAACCTACAAATGTAAAGTAACTTGATCCCAGTTTACAGCCTAACCACAGCCAAAACATGTTTGTTTCAAGTAATTTTGATAGAAAAAAAAGAAAACAAAAAACTATATACACGCTATATATTTTTGCCATTATCATCAAAACAATGCACCCATAAACTGAGGCATAATTTAGGGTCTCAATCAGATATTAGAATCATAATATCAATTTCTCCACAGAATGCGTCACGACAGCGCGTTTGTTTATCACATTCTATTCGTCCTGTTGTCATCTCCTCTTTCTACCACTGGGTGTCAGCAAAGCACACAATAATAGTTAGAAAACTGTTGATTCAACTCTGCTTTTTGTTTTGTTATTGTGATTGGAGGTGAAACACATGGAAGAAAATAAATGCTGTAATGTAGGTATAGTCACAGCTGATGATGATTCTTAAATCTATTATTATTGTTGTTGTTGTTATTATTATTATTATTATTATTTTTTTTAATTTTTTTTTTTTTTTTACACCGTTTGATGCAGTATAACCTGTGCAATTCTGCTTATTTTTAAGAAGCTCAAAGGGCTGAAAGTGTGTAAAACAGTCGGTTCTTGCAGGCAGAAGTTACAGGGTTAGGAAACAGCTGGTTGTTTTGGGTAGAGGTGGGTGGAGCAGCTCAGCCAATCTGTGCGCACTGCTGGATCACAACAGGAGATCTACACAGGCTCTGGACCAGGCCTGTGCTCTAACTTTACCAGGCCATACTGGTCTCAGATCAGTGTTACGCCTCTTGTTGCTTCCCCAAAGTCCTGTTTTACCTCGGCCGACCCCTCCGCTCTCTCGTCCTCTGCGTGTTCCAAACTTCTGCGCAAACTGCTGCGTAAAACATGCGTCGCTTGGTTTTGTAGCGGGTCGTGTTGCAGAGTTTTTCGCATGGCCGGAGCTTGCTGCAAGTGTCCAGTGTCTCTGTCCGTGTTTAAGCGTTCTCTGTCGGTGGCTCCGCGGGGCTCTGGGGCTCCTCGGTCCCTCCTTCCGGGCTGGAGGCGAGGGGAGCGGGGCCTGCAGGAGGCCGCCCGACCCTCCAGCGTCCTCAGACCCGCAGGCTTCTACCGACACACGACCTTCTTCTGTTTGTCCTGCCAGGAGTCCATGAGTGAGAGTCTGCGGACCTGCTACTTGTACCTGAACCAAACCAGCCGCAGTTTTGCTGCTGTGATCCAGGCTCTGGACGGGGAGCTGAGGTGAGTCAGAACCACAGGCGGACCGACATCTGGGCTGGTCTCCTGTGAGGGGTGTGTCTGCAGACATGTTTGGTTTGGTGCATTTTCATTGTTGTGCTTCTGTGTCTGCAAGGCCTGTCTGGACATATGCAACAACAGCTGGTGTCTCTGCAGTTGTAAAGTTATTTTGTGTAAGGCTTTTGTCCTGAAAAGTGAGATTCAAGTAAGATTTTGCAGCTGCAATTACAACTGCCTGCCAGAAAAGGCATCTATCTTGACATGCCTTTTACTACCAACACACAGACAGTAGGCAAGCATGATAAACAGGACAATAATACATCCAATACACTGTAAGCCCAGATAAGTAGAATTTACTCCATAAATTTGAGGCAAATGATTGCACTTAAATGATTTGAGTAATGATCGACTAATCAATTGGTTTAAGTAGGTTCAACTTTAATGCTAAAAGTATTGAAATTAAACTAAGTAGAAAACACTAAAAGACAAGTTATTTGTACTTTAAATCGGTTGTAAAATCAGCCCCACTGTCTAACCATTCAACTCAGCATTTCAGGTTACACTGACTAGTTTTCTCAATTGCAGCTAGATTTATTTATCATTGATTATACAACATCTTCTAAATTAATCAAACTCAAAAATTCTTTTCCTCACTAAACTAGATATGAAGTTGTTCCAAATAACTTAAAATATTATGTCTTGTATTTAGTCCGATGTAATATGCTGGTATGGGAATCAGTTTTATTTTAACAAGTCAGTTAAATTTTTACTGTGCAATAATAGGCTTAGATAAACAGAAAAGTCATTGTTCTTCCTACGGCTCTGACTCATGGTGTAGCTCTACAAAAATACAAAAACAAACACAAAAAGGCCAATAAACACTGCCATACACATATTAAATCCAAATTAACACTAACACCGCAACCCTGGTGAACCCCTGCACATAAAAATAACACATTTTCAACAACATGCCCAATACCCACAATGCAATGCGAAGATAAAAAGGTGTGGTCATGACTAAAACTTAGTGATTTAATTCCGTTCAACTCAAACTTTTTCGTACTTTCAACTATGTCTACAAATTAGTAGAATATACTTAACATTTTATAGTAACATCATAAAACTTAAATCATTTAAGTGCATTGTAATTAAAGCATTTTAGTAAATACAAATTCCGGGCTTACAGTGTACTCCAATAAAAGACCTAAAGCAAATAAGCAGCAATAAAAACACTAAATGTAAAACAAGTGAATGAACTGCCACTGTCTATGCAATACAGCTACAACTAGATTCTGTAGGTAGATGCAAATATTTGCACACATACATATAAGAGGAAGAGATAGAACTGGTTAATATAACATTGTGTATTAATTCATACGCAGACATTTATTAGATTTAATGCTCTGTCCTGTGCAGTTCGGATAAATAATGAATGAAACTCATCTCTCCCATCAGATACTATCACTGAATGGTTTCATGATAATAGCAGATTTACCCTTATGGATCCTTCTAATTTACTAAGTGTTATAAATAAAAAGTGTCTGTAGTGTATAGGGATGTAACAGTTACCGGTATAACGATAAACCGTGGTAAAATTGCAGACAGTTAGTATTACCGTATAAATTCTAATTATCATGATAACCGTGCTTGATTACCACACTTTTAGGGGAAAAAAAAAACCCTTCAAATATTTGAGTACAGTTTTAATTTATCACAATTTTGATTTTATATACCTAATATTTGGAACCAATACTCACTTTTAAAGTTTTTGAAAAGGTTCGTTAAGCATCTGTGTGTTATTTATGCAATAAATTATATACATTTTTCAAATCGGATTTTATATTTTTTTTTTGTGTTTTTTGTCCTTTTATGTTGCTATGTTGTCAGTTGTTAAAGTGAAAAAAACAGGCAGATGATATAAATGAAGTTGTGCTGAAAAAAAAGATACCAAACATGGGTATAGTAAACATTTGTTATATAGTATATAACGGCAAAATCAAAAGGACTGAAAAACGGACAAAATAGGCTCAGACCACTAAGGGTTAATATTTTAAAGTTTCTGCCAACAGAAGGTAGACTGTACCAATTATTGTATTTGTTTTTTTGCTTTTTTTTTTTTTTTAAATACAACTTGGTTAAATTATTTCAGTGTGTGTATTAGTACTTTTTGAACATTTTCTGCACAATTTCAACAACATCGCGATAATAATGATAACCGTGATCATTTTGGTCACAATCACCGTGATATGAAATTTTCATATCGTTACATCCCTAGTAGTGTATAATAAACCTGTAAGAGTAACTGACATTAGATTAAAAAAGGCCAAAAAAGAAACATTCATTCCATAAGCCATAATGATCACAAAATCAAAAAAGAAAAATGACAAAAATAAACACGAATGGTCTACGGGGATGTTAAGGGTTAAGGATTGGCATGTTAAGACATGGCTCCACCAAAAAAAAAGTGGGAAAAGTATTTAAAAAAAAAAAAAAAAAAAAAAAAAGTAAAGAGCTGATGCCCTAGAGCACTGAAGCTGTCCTGTTGGTGCACGGTGGCTCAATTCTTTGGTAAGACAGTTGGTATTAGATCGTTCCATTAATTTATCACATACAGTCACGGAAAAAATTATTATACCATCAAAAGTCATCAAAAACAATGGTTATGCAATCAAGTACTAACTCCTGTGTGAATCATGTGACTAAAACAGACCAAAAAGAAAACATAGAATGCCTTAAAGCACTGTTTTTGGCAGTACAGTGCCATAGATGTTGATGTAAGAACTGAAGTGATTTTGGTTATTATCAAGAAAACATAGAAAATGGCGAGATATCAACTCTGAAATTAAACTCTTATGAGCTATTTATGTTGTTATCATTATATTTGCCCAAACAAATGTACGTTTAGTTGTACCAGGCATTAAAATGAACAAGAAACTGAAGAAAACAAGGGGTGGTCTAATCATTTTTTTTGCGTCTGTATGTATAAATGTCTAAACTCTGAACAATTCTAATGCACCATATCCACTACTGACTCAAGCCTATGAAGCAGAAGTAAATATACAACCAAACTGAATGCAAATCCATTGTAACATCTACACACTAGTTTTCTTTGTCCTCTTCCTGTTGCTGCTGTTCACCTGTTGTATGTCAGCACACAAAGCATGTTTCAAGGTTGCTGTCGGTATTTGTGTCCTTTTGTCTTTTGTGGAAAATGACTTTGTCTCGCCCAGGAAAAGATTTGATCAATCCAAAAGAAGCTGATAAAAATAAGATGTCCAAACAATTAGAAGTAACAGCAAAACCTGACCATATAATACATTTATTAGGGACAAACCCTCATGGTTTGACCTGCAGAATGCAAAGGGAAGTGCTGATGTTATAGACAATGCTGCTGCAGTGTCAGTGTCTAATTAAAGTTCACATGTCATGTCGGAAATACCAGAGAACTGGCAGCTGTCTGTGAACACACATCTTTGCTGTATACATGTCAGTGCACTGCAAATATCTATATATATATATATCCCTGCCTAAAGTGAAACTTCTACATATAGACTCGCCTAGACCTTGTTGAAAACATATCTATTTTTGTCCACTCATGTTTTGAGTCAGCAGTTGTCGCTCACATGTTTTTTTTTTTGTTTTTTTTTTTCCCCCTATCTGAACCAGACATGCAGTTTGTATTTTCTACCTGGTGCTGCGAGCGCTTGACACAGTGGAAGATGATATGAGTATTCCTCTGGATAAGAAGGTGCCCATGCTGAACAACTTCCACACCTTCCTGTACCAGGATGAGTGGTGTTTCACAGAGAGTCAGGAGAAAGACCGGCAGGTTTTGGAGGACTTCCCCACGGTCAGTAGCACAGCAAGATGTAACAGTGATTGTTGTTTCACTTTTGACATGCATTTCTAATCCTTTTATAATGATGGTTAATAGACATAATTCAATGTGTTGTTTGTAATTGGTTCCCTTATTCCTGCACCAGCCATTGCAATGAGTGTAGGTTAATAGCACATTTTACTACGAAATATTTAAAAAGTCTGTCTTTTGTCTTTTTATGTCACTTCAATTCAGATATCACTGGAATTCAGAAACCTTGCTCAGGAGTACAGAGAGGTCATTTCAGATATCTGCCACCGTATGGGAGTGGGAATGGCCGAATTCCTGGAGAAGAAAGTGGGATCCATGAAAGAGTGGGACCAGGTGAACATTGTTATTATGTCGATGTCTGAGGACAGTTTATTTATCCAGGTTAAAGTGTCTTAAAGTCTCTGTTACAATAGCAAATACAGTGCAAACAGGCCAGTCATTGCTCTATTGAAATTCTTGATGCGAACTGCAATTATTGTTTATAATTGTCATAATGGTTTCCATTGACCTGCCCTATTTTATCACTATTTTCACATTTGGGATTTGATTAAAGCTCTTTAAAGCATGTTGTGCTCTTTTCATCATTATCAGGGATTTTTTTAGTTATGTTAAGTCTGCCTGTTTTCAAAGCCTATAAGGCAAACAGAGATGTTGAGTATGTATGTGTTTTAGTGTTAAGTGATTAAACTATTAATAGCAGTTATTTGTGTGACCGTTAATCATCAACTAAAATTTCATAATTGTGACAACCTGAGTTCAAACTACAGCTTTTATTGACAAGAAAATGCAATGTTTAATGCAATACAAGTAGAAGATCATGAAGTCATAAATGAAGTGGTTGTCACATTGAGTAATAGTACTATTTTGTGAGTCCTTTAAACTGATGTAAGTGCTCCCATATTAACCAGCTCTGACAGTTTCAGGTCCATCTGTTCTTTATTCCAGGATGAAAGAGCAGCATATTCATTTAACATTATCATGAGTGCAAAACTATCACTTTAATTAAATTTATGACTCTAATTTGTGCCTTATTTTATGATCTGCTCCCTGCTCCTTTGCACCAGCCATAACACTGTAGATGTCTTTGTGACTGATTAACTGAAATGGGTTATACATTTTTTTGTACAAAAAGGTTTTTAGTTATTTAAACTCTGTTTTAGTTGTGTTTTTTAGTGGTTGTTTATTATGTTGTACAGAGAGAGCATAGTTTAAAAAAAAAATGGAGTAAAGTTTTTCTTGTATTCTTTGAAGACACTTGGTGAATAAATCTGATTCTGATTGTCATTGTCATGAAACTGATCCTTGTTGTTTTGGTTTTCCTCGGTGCAGTATTGCCACTATGTGGCAGGGCTGGTTGGCATAGGACTGTCTCAGCTGTTCTCTGCGTCCCAGCTGGAGGACCCTGAGGTGGGGCAGGACACTGAGCTGGCCAACTCCATGGGTCTGTTCCTGCAGAAGACCAACATCATCCGAGACTATCTAGAGGACACACAGGAGGGACGTGCCTTCTGGCCACAAGAGGTGGGAACGTGTTCTTTTGTCCTGATACAAGTGTACTGAGCCTGCAGGTATGCACATAAACACCCAGTGCAAATAATGAAGCACATGTGGGAATACAAAAGGTGTACATGTGGCAGCAGGAGTACACTGAAAGGCAAACCCAAAGTTTTTCGTCAGCTTAGAAAAATCCTGTTTTTGTCAAATGTGCAAATATTGAATAGATAAAAACAACAAATCTTGAAACATAATATTAGTTTTCTAAGTTGTCAAGCAGTTTATGTAACTGAACTTCCGATCTATGTGATTTTAATAGATTAAAAAAGGGACATCCATGCATTGTTTTGTGTAAATGTTTTCTGCAGGCGTGGAGCCAGTTTGCAGGTCATTTGGAGGATTTGGCTCAGCCTGAGAAGCTGGAGTCGGCCTTGTCCTGCCTCAACCTCCTGGTCACCGATGCTCTGCGCCATGTCCCAGATGTCATCACTTATCTGTCCCGCCTCCGCAACCAGAGCGTCTTTAATTTCTGTGCTATTCCTCAGGTATGGAGTGAGTTCTGAGTGAGGATACAGTCACAGTAGTCTGGAAAAGCAAAGCAAATATTCACACAATGAGGGTAATGTGACTGTGTTTTTATACGCTAATTCAGTGATTTCATTTGATGATAGTTCTTGAAATCTTTTCATATAGTAAAATATTTCCTGTTAATTTAACATTTAAACCAAAATAAACAGGCTTCACTATTGAACAGTTTATTCATCCATCCTTCAGGCCCTGTCCACACTTAGATATTATAAGTAAACATTTTCCTCTACATTGGGTCTCTTTTCCACACAAATACTGTTTTTGTTCACTAGGAAATATTCTCTCAAAATGTGTGTGTGAGAGTATGGGAATGTAAATACTGAGATTTTAGGAATAATCATGTCTCACCCACACACACACCTGCAACACTAACAACAATGACAGATATAATCCACCAGTTTCTTTACATTAGTTTGCACAGTAGCTTAATTTTGCAGTGCTGCTCAGATTCATCACCCAGTATTGTCATTTTTGTCATGTGTGCAGAGATATTTTGTAAAATGTAGTTAAGAATCTTTTTTTAGTTTGGGTGTTGTATATATTTGTTTATAAAAATATATGCATGATTGTGGATTTGGCCTTAGACAATAATTAGTAAGTGGTTAGCACTCGCGCCTCACAGCCAGAAGGTCCTGGTTTCAATTCCACCACCAGTCGATGGGGTGGGACCTTTCTGTGTGGATTCTCTCCATGTCTGCGTGGGTTCTCTCCGGGTGCTCCGGCTTCCTCCCACCATCCAAAGTCCTGCATTGATAGGTTAATTGGTTAATCGAAAAAATGTCCATAAGTGTGAATGTGAGAGTGATTGTCTCTATATGTCAGCCCTGCAATGAACTGGCGACTTGTCCAGGGTGTACCCCGCCTTCGCCCAAAAGTAGCTGGGATAGGTTCCAAGCAACCCCTATGACCCTCGTGAGGATAAAGCGGGTTTAGAAAATGAATGAATGAACAATAATTAGTAATTGGTGGTAGTCACAATTTGCGGGGGTTTGACATTTTGATTTTGCTTGACTTGTGTGACTAATCTAAATATGATATAAAACAAAGAAAATCAGTTAAATTTGACATTTGAAAGCATTTTCTTTGACTCAAAACATTAACCAGCTGGAACTACAGTGACACTGGATGAAATATACTCCATCCCTCATGTTATTCTTCTTTTTGGTCAGGTGATGGCGATAGCGACATTATCGACGTGCTACAACAATCCCATGGTGTTCCAGGGAGTCGTGAAGATCAGAAAGGGTCAGGCGGTCACACTCATGATGGAAGCCACTAACATGAGAGCGGTGCAGACCATCATCACCCAGTACAGTCAGGAGGTTGGTGTGATTTCATGTTTTACTCTGTTTTCCATCATATGACAGAGGTTTAATGTTTTCTCTTTGTGCAGATTTTACAGAAAGTGTCCCTCACTGACCCGTCGCGGGATAAGACGCTGCACATTCTGGCTGTAATCCGAGAGAAGTCAGCCTGGTCACAGTCTAGCCTCCCCCCCAGGACCCTCCACCTGACACCTATGTATTTGTCCGCCGCCATGCTGCTGGCCGCTCTCAGCTGGCAGTACCTCAGTACGACAGCCGCTCAGGCTCAGGGAACAGGAGACATGCAAGGACAATGAGACCCTCACAGACTGAGAAAACCATCTGCGCTCTCGCCACTCTGGATCTCCTCTGACTGTGGAAAATACGCACTTGTCCCCCACTCTGCCCTCCATTTTATGGCCGTTCCAGGACCTTGGACTCCAGGCTGTGGAGGGTTACTGCTGGCAGACTCATTAGTTGGATTCATAGTTATTTGTGGTAGTCCATCCTGTATCTGGATAAATTATTTACACACAGTGTTGTGTGGTTATATTCACCAGCAGAAATAGCACATTGAAAGAATTCAGGGCCGTTTGTTTGATGATGTTTTTCTTTTTGTTTTTTGGTTACCCTTAATCGGAATTTGATTGGTTTTGTTTAAGAATTTCAAGAAAAGAGAATATATTACATTGTTAGCGTTAATTTTGTCATTTAAAGCAGGCTGATGGATCACAATGCTGTACATGACACTGTCCACTTCAGGATATTTGGTGACACAGTAAATTACTTTTTTTCATGTTAACTCAAACACAATAACACGATAAACATTTTCACAAAAGAATTGTTAGAGGAGCACTTTACAGCATTCTATGTGATGTGGATGGATTTGTTCATGTATCGAGCCCACTTTAAAATTGGAACAGAACTGTGCAATTCAGGTGTAATTTTAATTAACACTGTCTCTGACATCTGTAAGGGAGTACAAACATATTCAGCAAATGTAATTCTGATAAATTTAATATCAGAAAGGTGTGTGTATGTGTGTGTGTGTGTGTGTGTATGAAGACTAGCTAAGTGTCCTTAACACACCTTTGGTGAGTAGAAAGGCTAGCTCAGAGTAACCTTGTACAGAACCAAAGAAGAGCTACGAACATTGCTATGTAATGTGACATAATGATTTGTACATATTTGGGAAAATAAAGAGCTGAAGAGATCTGAAGTGTTGGAAAAGGCTTATTTTGAGGACCGACATGATTGGTTGATGTCAGTTTTTTCTGATTTCACTGGGGAATTATGAATGATTTTCTGAATATATAGAGTCAGGTCTATATATAGTTGGACAGTGGATCTCAGCCTAATCAAGCAGCTTTTATGTTACTAAAGACTAAACTGAAAAGACAAAGACCCAGAAACAGTAACTGAAGATCACTGTAATAAAATAGCTGCATGAGGAAACTCAGTGTTTGGTGATGTCGATGGGTTCCAGACAAAAACAGTCCTCATATTTATAATGATCTTAGTTTGTCCAATTACTTTTGAGCCTCTTAAACTGGAGGAATTACGTTTAAAATTGTTGCAATTCCTCAATGATTAAAGCAATATTTTTGGTTAAACCCCTTTAATTTAAGCTGAAAGTCCACAGTTTCATTTAAAGAAATTACAAGTTTTACGTCACTGTCCACATACTTGACTATGTATGACAATCAGGTTCAAGGTTCATGTTGCAAGCCTGCTTTTGGATGTATGTGTTTCTGACTAAACAATTATAAATGGGAATGACTGGCACCATGTTGACAGTAAATGTATATTTTTTCATAAATGGTGCCAGATGATACCTTTGGAAAGACTTTGTTCATCACATGAGGAGCATCCTGACACATTAAACAGACATGTGATGCCATAACTTGGTGCTTGTAAAAAGATCATTAAAACTGGAGAGGATAGCTGTTTTAGTTCAGATTGAGGAAAGACGTGTCTCAAAGCAAACATCCATCACAGAACAGGTAAAAAACTGAGGTCTTCTTTTCACAGATGCTTTGATTTCATTCTGGTGTTTCATTTTTTTAATCTACTTGCAATTTACATTTATTACAAAAATATCTTTAGGTTAAGAGTGAACTGTTTTGCACATGTTGATGCAGGAGACTTCCTATAGCAACAAACACAGTGTGAAGATTAGAAGTTGCAGCTTTTTCTTTTGTTTTAACTGCTCTGGAATTGTATTAAAATGAACTGCAGATGTACAAAAATGGAATATGTTTTAGTAGAGATGATAAACATGTGCTGGGCATATATTTCAGTGTATTCAGAGACTGTGTACTGTTTCTCAGGATGTATCGAGCGGCTTTTCTCTGTCTTGTGATGACGGTTTCTGTCACCTGGGCTCGGCCTCACCTTCCTATTCTCTCCTCAGAGATGATCAATTTTATTAACAAGGTCAACACCACTTGGACGGTAAGAACATCTCCATCACACCATCATGTTTATTTACTGTGTTTGAGAAGCACATAGAATAGAATAGAATAGAATAGAATAGAATAGAATAGAATAGAATAGAATAGAATAGAATAGAATAGATCTTTATTGTCACTGTCACAGGAACAATGAAAATTTGTTTAGTAGCAAAAGTAATTAATGCAAAAAAGGACTCTATAAAAATATCACACACGTACTTAAGAATGTAAACAATGTAAAAAAAAGCTACAACATAAAAAAAATTAAATATGCATACACTACTAAAGTACTACAAAACTACTAATATTACCAAAAGCTAATGCTCTTCTGCAGATGAGAAATATGTACAACTAATAATAATATATACAGGCAATACAGGATATATACAAGGTAAGATTCAGAAAAAAGGTGCATTAGTTGTGAGTATGGCACTGAGGTAGGGTGAATATTGCACTGTCTGTTAGACTGGGGGTGATGTTTGTTCAGTCACGTAAGTGAAGCTGCTCACTGGTTGAATCAGTGTGAAATTGATTATTGAATAAAGTGGTTATTAATACATGTGTGCTTGTCTTATCACTAATTCTGAGCATTAACTTTGCTTCAGGCTGGGCAGAACTTCCAGAATGTAGATGTGAGCTATGTCAAAGGCTTGTGTGGAACGATACTGAATGGACCCAAACTGCCAGAGGTGTAAGTTATAGTTTATTGTATAAGATTGTGTGGATACAGCCTGTCACGTGTCCAAACAGGTGATAGTCAGCAGGTTTGTCTTATCTGCAGTGTTTATTCCCCGTCTCCTTTTGCACAGAGTTCACAACACTGACAACATCAAACTCCCAGACAGCTTTGATTCACGAAAACAGTGGCCCAAGTGTCCCACCATCCAGCAGATCAGAGACCAGGGCTCCTGTGGGTCCTGTTGGGTAAGTGGGATGAAGAAAAACAGTAAATAAAAGCAGACATGAAGATGCAGTGTGTGAGTAATGTTACATGATTCGTCACTGCTTTAACATGAAATTAACTGATTAATGTAAGTTGCCCATAGATGTGAATGTGAGATTGGTTGCTCATCTTTATATGTCAGCCTTGTGATGAACTGGTGACATGTCCAGGGTGTACCCCACATTTGTCCAGAAAATAGAATAAAATCTTTATTTTGTCAGTAGTAGTTTGTCACACATGTAAACATGCACCACACACCGAAATTTGTCTTCTGCCTTTAACCCATCACACACACTGCATGCTAGGAGCAGTGGGCTTGCCATGTCAGGAGAGCAAAAGGGGGTTTAAGTGCCTTGCTCAAGGGCACATCAGCCAACAACTCTCTACCAGTCCAGGGAATCAAACCGGCAATCCTGCGGTCACAAGCCGACTATCCAGCCATCTAGGTCAGGGCTGCATAGGACCCTCTTGAGGATAATAACATCTGAAAATGAATGAATGAATAACCCATAAAGATCCAAACATCCACCACTGACCAAAAGTATCTACTGATCTAAAATGTACATTACATTCTACAGCACTAATCCTATCAAACTATATAAATAATTCAGGCGAAATGCAATTTCTCAGCTTTTCACTGTCATCAGATATGACCATTTGGACATCCAGAGGCTCCATGAGCATGAACATGGATACAAGATACAGTTAAAGGATGAAAAATAAAATTAGTTTTATATCTAAAGTGGAGTTTTTCTAATCTGGGAAAACATCGAATCTCTTACAGCACCATTTTCAGATTTGTGACGATGAATTTTCCATAAAATTTGAGATAATCTTAAAAGGTTTATTGAGTTCATTAGTTCTCAAACTCTGACGAAATGTTTCATGCTTGAGTCAAAATTAATACAAAAAATATGGGACTAAAAACTGAAATCCAAATAGTAAATAAAGCTATCAGACTATATTTACCTCTGAAATGTAATGGAGAAGTAGAAAATTGCATAAGTGAAAATATTCAAGTGAAGTACATTTCCTTTTCATATATATATTGATATATTTTTGTTTGATTTCAAACAGGCCTTTGGGGCAGCAGAGGCCATATCAGACAGGATATGTATCCACAGCAGTGGTAAGATAAATGTGGAGATCTCTGCTGAGGATCTGCTGTCCTGCTGTGATGAATGTGGCATGGGGTGAGTATCAGTGTCACAAAACCAGTCTGTTGGTATCACTCATGTTGTTCAGTGTGTGACTGACTGTGGTTGCAGATGTTATGGTGGTTATCCCACTGTTGCATGGGAATTCTGGGTGAAGAAAGGACTTGTCACGGGAGGCCTGTATGACTCCAAAGTGGGTAAGTGCATCTTATATATGGGCAGATAATGCTGATTGTCACAAACCTGTAAAAATAAGCTGCACCCCATAGTAGCTGTGTGTTTGTGTGTGTGATAGGCTGCCGGCCCTACACCATCGCTCCCTGTGAGCATCACGTAAACGGGACTCGTCCTCCTTGTCAGGGTGAACAGGACACTCCAAAGTGTGAGGAGCAGTGCATTGACGGATACTCACCATCCTACCAGAAGGACAAACACTTTGGTAAACAGATAAACTCAACTGAAATGTGCTTCTTTTTAACCCATAAAGGCCCAAATATACACCACTGACCAAAAACATCTACTGATGTAAAATGTTTAATAACCTTAGAGCCACTAATCCTATCATTACATGTAAATAATTGGTGTAAAATACAGTTTGCCATATTTTCATGGTCATTAGACATGGCCCATTTGGACATTCAGAGGCTCTGAAGTGAACGTGGAAACACCATCATCTTCTACAACATTGATTCACCAGTAAAACCCATAGAGTTGGATCAATGACAGTAGATAGAAACACTTGGTTTATATTCAGTTAATGACAGATTTTACTGAAAAAGTAACTTTTTGTCAAGTTTTCTCTTTGTTGGTATGATAACCTTCAAATGTAATCTCAGCATGATGATTAAAGTACAGGATCGGTAGAATAAATACAGGAAAGTACCTGATTTTCACTGGGGAAAAAATGCAAAATGGAGAGGATAATATTATGATAAATCACTTAAGAAAGGTTAAATAGAGAGAAAATTTTATTTGGTAACTATCACAAAAGTAATACCGGGTGTTTATGGGTTAATAACAGCATGCTTCTCTTGCTAATGTTTCCTGTGTCTCCCTCTCCAGGCAGACGCTCATACAGCATTCCATCCCAGGAAGAGCAGATCATGACTGAGCTGTTCAAGAATGGGCCTGTGGAGGCAGCCTTCTCTGTATATGCCGATTTTCTGCTGTATAAGACTGGTGGGTTAGACTGGTAATTCTACTTCACTATGCTATGAACTCTGGAGCACATATAGGTGACTGTATTTATGGAAATAATCTTGTAACATGTCCAGATCTAAGGTTGTGAACCACTGTCCTAGAAATATATCATCAACTGTTTGAAAGCCTTTACATGTTTATAGGATACAACACAGGGGTCAAATTCATTTTAGTTCAGGGGTTAGATGCAAATTTGGATCTCCAACAGTAAAATAATAGCATTAAAATGTTTTGTTTTTTTTCTCCTTGATTTTGTACAAGAAAGTAACATTACATTAGGAGCATGTTTATAATTACAAAGTATCCTTTCACAAAAAAAAAAAAAAAAGTGAATAACCTGAACCATCTAAAATGTCAATATTATGCTTCATCTTAGCATTCACATATGTACATTACAACTCACAGATTGTTTTGAAGCTACAAATGCACATATCATTTAATAACAGGAATAACATTGTTAAAATTGCACTTATTTTTCTTAACAAATTTCAGGTTGTTCATAGCTTATTCATATCTTTTGTAAAATAATAGTAAATATTTTCACAAGGTGATTTTACTTTTGCAATTGTTCTCTTAAAAACAAAGAGAAAAATTGTACCTAAATTCAAGATGATAGTATTTTACTGGTCCGACACACTTGAGATCAAACTGGTCTGAATGTGGAACCTGACCTAATATGAGTTTGACATTCTTGAGTGTTAATATCTTTAGTGTAATTTTTGCACTTTGTAAATTTGTTCTGTTTGCTGGTTTTGGCCCCTGGGTTACAAAAGGTGTTAAGTTTTATGTGATGCTCTGATAGGTGTGTACCAGCATGTGACAGGTGAGATGCTGGGTGGTCATGCCATTAAGATCCTGGGCTGGGGTGAGGAGAATGGGACGCCCTATTGGCTGGCTGCAAACTCATGGAACACTGACTGGGGAGACAAAGGTGTATAACACTCACACAAACCTGATGCATTTATAATGAAAAGATATAGTGGTGACTCATATAGAAAAGAAGAACTGACCTTAAATCTTATTTTTCCTGTTTTTCATCTTAGGCTATTTCAAGATCAAGCGAGGAAATGATGAATGTGGTATCGAATCAGAGATGGTTACAGGAATCCCACTCAACTAGAGAGAAGGGGCGCTATCGGCCAAGAAATATTAAAAGGAAAGCTGCATTGCAGAGGAAAAATGTACACCATAAGGAACACTACGTTTTGTGATGAATCGTTGTTTTAAATGAATGATTATGCTGATCTCCAGTTTTATTCCACATCATAAGTGTGGCTTCAAAAGGAAATGTAAAGGTCAGAAATAAAAGAAAGCAAGGATTATTTACAAATGTGTGACTCTGAGGAATTTTTATCGACCATGCAGTCAGGCAAGACTTCACAACAGGGCAGAAAATAAATGACATCCATTGTCATCAATATGGAAAAGAGAACATGAAGGAAACAGCTTAGACCATTAACATGGAAAACATAACAAACATGATTATGAAGAATCAAAAGACACAACAAACATCAAACACATGACAGAATAGCAGCTGGTACATATATTAAGGCACTGTTTGGTAGAAAACCCTATAATTGTATTTCTTACTATGTCAGCTATACCTAGCAAGTAATATATCCTAATTTTCCCATTTATCATGGTGTGCTTTAAAAATATCAGACGATAATGAAAAATGCGTAATACAAACTCCCCTGTATAGTGCAAGCTGACAAATTCATTTTGCTTCAGGATTTAGTTCAGCACATGAAAGTATCCAATCTCCATTGTATACTTGACACTGGAGATGCAAACCAGACTCTACAGTTTGTTGTGTTTGAGAAACTACTTTGGAGGCTTTGTAAACTAAAAACTATTCCACGGACAAATGTAAATTTACTTACCTGCTTTGAAAGAGTACCTCACCTACTTTGCAAAAACATATATCATATTGACAAGAGTATTAGGGTCCACCTGAGGATGAAAAGGCATGAATTTCCAAGAATAATATGAATATAAATTTTCAAAAAAAAAAAAAAAGTCCTATGTAAAAAAAAATGTCTGGTAGTACACTTAATATTACCAACTGCACCAAAACCAGCAGGTTTCCTGTTTTGTTGCATGATTTGATATTTACACAGTTTCTTAATTTCTATTACAAAATTTCATACTGATAAAATTATTTATTGAACATTATTCTCAACATATACGATTCTGTTGGTATACACACCAGACCAATATTAAATATGCTGTGTTGACACTGTTTTAGTGAAATACACTGAACAAAGTAATAATACTGTAATATTACTACTTTGCTTGTTTTAGATTAGCATTTTACACATACTAGCATTTTGACAGTGAGGAGCCCAGGAAGGGACATGCAAAAAATAAAAAATATTGCATTACAACACAAAAGTATTGCGTTATAACGCAAAAACTATTGCGTTATAATGCAATACTTTTGAACTATTGCGGTATAACGCAATAATTTTTTTTTCTTCATGTCCCTGTAATATTTTGTCGTGTAACAGACTAAATTTATATTGAAAAAATATCTCCTCCAAAGCAGAAGATGGCGCTATTGCTTATAACACAAGTCAATGTGGAAGAGAGACTGCGCACGCGCATTGGATCACATCCATAATTGTAGTCATAGCGGGTCATAGAGGAGAGGACGGAGGGTTGGACAGCTCTGACTTTTACCCTACATACCGGCTTGAGTCTCCGGTTATGACCCGGCAACTAGGGAGCGTCAGGCGTGGAGAACACCAACCGGCGGGGTTTTAACCAGCAGGTGGATTCCTGCTGTTGATCCACGCCTTATGATCCGATGGAACGTCGCGGAGAGGAGTGGCTAACATCTCATCTGTAACATTTAGCCGGTGGTGATGAAGGCAGGTTATGGTCATTGTTGAGTCTCTGTCAGCTTCTGTTTAGTTTTCTGCAGTAGCCGGGTAGACCACTACCATGTTTTTGTCTCATGTGGAGCTATGGAGAACATGCTGGGAGTGTGTATCCGGACTTTACACCGTGTTCATCTGCTCCGCTACGGCCGCACTGTATCTGTGGGGCCGCAAGTGCCAGGTCAGTCACTGTGGAGTGGACAGGGATCACTGTAGTGACGGCACTTTTTTACGTTTTACGACATTTTTTCAGCACTTTTTTCCCTCGTTTTTATGAGAAAACATCCCACAAATTTCAGTTCTCTATGTGTTTTTGTTATATTTTAATTGTTGTTTCTTTAAATGTTATTTGTAGTATTGTTCTATTACTGTTCTACAACTGTCTATATATTTTCTTTCTTTCTTTTCATTGAGCTGATGAAAAAGTGAATTTCTCTTTTGGGTACAATGAAGTTAATCTAAAGCTGTGCCTTATCTGTTATAAGAAGTAAAATCCCATCATGACCTTCAGCCTATATAATATATAATGTACAGTATAAGGGTAGTTATGTAACATACTTAAGATTGTCTTTGGTTGAGTGTGTTTTTCTTAAATCCATAAAATGAGAAAACTTGTTTGTGTATGTAGATAAAAGTCCAACAGATGATAAAGATATTCGTTTGGGGGCGCTTGTCCTTGTTTGTGTTTGTCTTCTTTTTTGAACTTTTCTTGTTTTCTCTCACAGACGCCGGCCTTGGTTTGCAGTGAGACTTTCTATGCGTTCCTCAACAAACACTGTCCAGTGGTGGCTGAACGCTTCAGTCCCACTCCATGGTGTTGGGGAGGCCGCCTTCAAACCCTGGTCTGTGCCCTCCTCAAGTCCAGACCCCCCGTAACGTACCGCAAGTAAGACAGACACAGTGGTGACACCATTTACAGGGTTTTTATGTGGGAGCATCAAAGTTGCAGACTAGGGTTGGACATTTTAATTACTTTTTAATGATGACAATGATAATCTTTATTCATATAGAACTTTTAAAAACAATAGTTTACAAAGCACTTTGACAGAATATGGGATGATTAAAAATAGTAAGTGAGTAGCAGTCAATCAAATAGTAGTGAACAAGCAGTTATACAAATACTTACTTAAATAATTAAAAGAACACAAAACAAAAATTGGTACAAAAAAAGTGGAATAAAAGAGGAGACGACATCACCGCATAAAACTGGTGAAAGCAGTTTTCCATTTTGATAAAGGCAAATGAAGTAGGAATAGACCTAAAAATTAGTAAAGGCAATGGACAATGCAAGCATTAAGATAGGAATAACTAAAATAAATAAGATAATTATGATAAATAAGTACATAAAATAAAAGGAATACAAAATGCTAAAGCAGGATAAAACAAAACTAACCTAAAAAGGGACATGAATGCTGAAATTACATAAAAGTGAGCCAAAAGAAATGCATTTTAAGACAGGATTTAAAACAGGCCACTGAGCCTGAACATGTCATTTCCTTGGGTAGATCATTCCAGAGTTCAACGCTCCAATGGCAAAGGCACGGCCACCTTTACATCTGAGCCTTGACTGTGGAACCACTAAGAGGGTCCCACCTGAGGATCTAATGCTGCGTTTCCACTATGTGGAACCAGCTCGGCTCGGCTTGGCTCGGGTCGACTCGGTATTCCTGGAGAGCGTTTCCATTACAAGAGACTACCGACTTTACAGTACCTGGTCGTCATACTGGTTCATAGAGGGTCAACAGATCTGATATATAACTAGGAGCCAAACCCAGATGTGATTAAGTTAAGATGTGACCATTAGCACGTGTCCTCCATCCAAACAACAACAACAATAATAATAACTATAAAAACTACTTTACAAATGGTGCAGTCAGGTAGAAACAGTGCCATAAACATTAATTCTGCGTCTTTATGAAGTGAAACATGAACCTCCTCACAATTTTTTCCACAAAAAACGTTGACACTATTTACCATTTTGACTCATGGACTCTTGGTCTGCATCCTTTCTCTACACTCATGTCATATAAGACAAAACACTTAATGATCAGCATCTCAATTTTATGTCCAAATTAATGTCTGTCAAAAACTCACAATCCGTAGACACTAAAATTCACAATGTATTCCTGTTTGTGTAGACTGGAGCTGTGTCACACAGATTCCTCCTGCTTAATCCTCAAGTTGAAGAACAAGAAAAACCAACATGTCCACAGTCTTCTGTAAAATATTTTTTTAAATTTTTTTTTTATAAAAGCTAGAGCTGAGCAACACAGATGAGAAGTTAAATGACAATATATTTAGACTGATGACAATTGAAAATAGGTACTGTATGTGTACAAATAAAGGTACATGTACTTAATAAATGAATGTATGGCCTCTCATAAATGACTTATAGATATCAGTGTCTGAGAGAATGCTATCAGTAACATACTTCAGTTAGGCAATAGGGAAAGATGTAGAATTTGCAGATGTAAGCCAATTCTTTTACAGCTGTCTTCATAGGAGTGTGGACTGAATGGTCGCAATAGGTGGATACAAGTTTATGAAGACTTGGTTGGTTGGAAGATGATCAAAATGTAGACAATACCCCCTGGGGATCAATAAAGTTCATCTGTATAAGTGTATAAAACAAAGAGATGCTCTATTCAGTATCACTTTTTTAGAAAGTATATTAATTGCTTTTAGGTCTTAATCTTAAATATTCATAGGACAGGATAGGATAGAAGTCATTATTGTTTTGGAGTTGATCCTTTTGTTTTGTGGAGCCTTGTTTTCACAGACCTTGGTGCTTTGTTTGAGGTGAGGTTAAAAAAGCTGCTGTTCTGAGGCTTTTGTCTAGAGTATCGACTTTCACTGTGCAAACAGCAGCTGTTTCCTGTCCTTCTCTGATCTCATATTCTTCAGTGAGCTGATTCGTACCGTAGACGGTGGGCAGATATCTCTGGATTGGGTGGACAATCAGACTAGTGTGAACTACCGAGAATCCTCTACTCGGCCCACAGTACTGATCCTCCCAGGCCTGACGGGCAACAGTCAACAGTCCTATGTTCTCCATGCTATCAGACAGGCCACCAGCCGAGGATACAGGTCAGCATGAGTCCTGTCTGTCTCTGTGTTCAATGATATCACTTAGTATTTGTTTGTTCTCATGAGACATACAATACTCTTTATCTAATCTCAAGATACTTAAGATGTTTTCATTGTCCTTTTTTTGGCTAGATGTGTGGTTTTCAACAACAGAGGCGTTGCAGGTGAAGAGTTGCTGGTATGTCAAGTTACTACTGAATGAATTACATTTCCATCTACTGCCATAGTTTATAAATTCCCAAAGAATAGAATAGAGTAGAATACAATACAGTACAATATTTAATGTAATTTTATGAGTCTTCAAAAAACACACACAAGCATAAAACCAACACAGTAAATAAATAAAATCAATAGATAAAATAATAAAGGTTGGGTTATTGCTGGTACATAGTTGAACTTATAGAACATTTTCATTATTATTAGTACATACAACAATAGGACTATGAGATGTGATGCTGTTCTGTCTAATGACAGAAAATTGTCCGTAGTTTCATGTTGTTCTTCTTTATCTTAATTTGTGGCAAATCACACATATCATGTCAATATTTGTCATCATTTACAGAACAGTTTGGGTTGTTCTGTTTAATGGCTTCCTTCCAGTACATCTGCAAAAACATGGCTACAATGTAAAAGTTTACAGGAGCCAAAGCTAAAAATGGTTTTTCCATTTTTTTTATTTTTATATATTAATGTTTTATATTTTGCTAGATGCTTGATGGTAAATCTTGAGATTATTATGCACAGTGTTCTAAGAAATACGCCTATCCGTTGTTTATACTTAATTCTAAAATGTGTATTTTTTTAATTTATATGTATAGGAAATGAAAGAGATCAACAAACTTCTTACATCTGCATATGCACTTCCAACTGCAAATACTCATAATGTTCACAACACTGCATGTTTGTGTTTGTGACGTGTTTCAAAATGTCCTAAGAAGCAGCAAACGGCCTGAAGTGCTAAAGGCATGGTGGGAAACCGGATCTGTTTCTTTGGTAGCAGCAGCAGTAGAGCAGGTTAAAGCTGACAGCTAACAGCCTGTGCTCCTCCTCTGTCTTCCTGCTTGATTCAGACGCCTGTCACCTACTGTGCAGCCAATACCTCTGATCTTGAGTGTGTGGTGCATCATGTCAAAGCGCTTTACCCTCAAGCTCCTGTGCTTGGTGCTGGTGTGTCTATGGGAGGGTGAGTTAGATTGCGAACGGTGCTTTAGATTCCATTGGTATTCACTGCGGAAATATACCCCAGCTTCTGTCTTTCTTCCATTTATTAACCTTTGTCAATCTCTTGCCGTCTTTTCCCGTGTCGCTGTTCTTTTCCCCAGCATGATATTATTAAACTACTTGGCTCGGAAGCGCTCGGAGTCAGGGATGGTGGCTGGTTTTACCATCTCTGTCCCCTGGGATGCAATGAAGTCCTCTGACTCGATGGAAGAACCTCTCAACTGGCTGCTGTTTAACAAACACCTCACAAACGGCCTGTGTCACGCTGTGCGCAGGTTAAATGACATAGTGGTACTTTTTATACATTTCAGCATTTTTTTTAACTATTCGACGTGGGTACTAAGCTTTGGAAATGTGTTTCTAACAGGCATAGGAAAGTTCTGGAGAAAGTGGTGGATATCGACCATGTCCTAAAGGTACAGTTCATCCCATTACATTAACCTTTATGTCCGAATTTCTAATAACCTTCTGCTGTCTGAATATCTTTTAATCTCATTTCATTCATGCAGATCATTCTGTTCAGTAGCAGCAGGACCTTTTTAAGTCTAGAAATGGTTATATCATACCTTTAGGCAATATTTTTAATGGTCACTGAGGTTTTTCTAATACAGGAACACCAGAAAATGTATCTTCTGCAAATTAAATACCTCTAATTCATTTATGGCTTATTGAGAGTCTCCTGAGTTTTTGTTTTTCATGGTCTCACAGTAACAAAAAAACATAAATAGATATAGTTAAAATCTATTCTTGGCTAAATGGTGTGAAACTCAGATCCATATTCTCTCTGTATTCAACAAGTCCTGCAGAAAACCAGCAGGTATCTCAGCTTCTTCTGGACATGTCTTTGTCTACATCAGTGTGTTGTTACATTTTATATTTAGTTCATTCCCTCTGCAGTTTGACTTCTAAATGTAGGTATTCTTTTCAAACTTGTTGATAAATTCTTATATTGTATTATTATATTTTCTCATAATAGAAATCCTATATCTTTTTAGATTTATTCCTAGAGCAAATAGTTTCCAGCAATAACACCAAGCTTTCTTAGTTAATATGTTTTTTTTAGTGTAAAACAAGCTGCCGTCAGTGGGATTAATAAAGTTGTATTAATCTTTTATAGGCGCGTTCCATCCGTGAGTTTGACGAACGCTTCACAACGCTGCTGTTTGGTTACAAATCTTGTGTAGAGTACTATCGTGACGCCAGCCCGGCCAAAAAACTCCCCAACACAACTGTGCCCATCCTGTGTCTCAATGCTGCAGACGACCCTTTTTCTCCACAGAATGGTGAGTGGACTCTAAGAGGAGATGGATAGCATGTCAGTCTTTCAGTTTTATATGTAGCTTGTTGATTATATTTATGTTTTTATGTGCAGATTAGGCATCTTGGTGCATTACCAGCGATCCAATACATTACAAATTACCGTTTATTATGAAGCAGCGCATTTTATATTTGGGTCAAAACAATGCAACTCAGCATGATGCAAAATACTATGATGGTATAAAAATGAATCGTTTAATTCATTTGGTTCAGAAGCAACCTGCAAGTGATAAAGTAACTTAAAAGTAACATCTTTACTTCACATTAATTTATTTATTACTGCAACTCAGTATTTCATTTATACTGTTTCTTCATAACAAATAAAAAACACTTTAATAAACTAGCTTTCTCCAAAATGTTTCTTACAAAAGATAAATGTTTTTCTATCATTCTATCCTTTTTTGTGTTTTACCTCTTTCATAAAAGATGCCTCAGTGTCTAGCAGCATAATGCTTTGTTTTACTCAAGTGAGACTTAGTGAAAATTGGCCGCTGATCGCATTTAAGATGAGAGATGTGACTGCAAATAGAGGTTAGAATGAATTGACATTAACCCATAAAGACCCAAACATCCACTGGCAAACCAAAATCATTTATTGATATAAAAGCTTAAATACCTGTTGATCCAATAACCCTATCAATACATGTAAATAATTGGTGTAAAATGCAGTTTATCGCCTTTTCATGGTCATTAGATATAGCCCACTTGGTTGTTCAGACGCTGTAGTAAAGGTGGAAACACCATCATCTTCTACAACATTGATTCACCAGTAAAACCCATGAAGTTGGATCAATGACAGTGGATGGACACACAGTTTATGTTTAGTTAATGATAGATTTTACTGAAAAAGTCACTTTTTCCTCCATTTTCTCTTTTTTTGATAAAATAACCCTGAACTTTAATTGGAGCTTTTTTGAACAGCTACATGATCAGTAATTAAATATAGGAAAATACCTGATTTTCACTCAAGAATGCAAAATTCTGAGCATCATATTAGAATAAATGGTGATAAATCACTTAAGAAAAGTTAAAAAATAGAGAAAAAAAATTATTTGGGAACTGACCCAAAAGTAGCACTGGGTCTGTATGGGTTAATCAACATGACATTTCTAAATTATAAAGGCATAGGGCATCTACTAATAAATAACAAATAAGATTTTACTAATGCAAAGACAGTGTGGTTTGATTTCATCCCGGGTTGGACACTTGTATCTTGGGCTTTCAGTCCAAAGTGAATCAGTAAATCTTAACCTTCCCTTCAGCAGATGCCCCAGACCTGTGCCAGGATTCTCAACTGCATAGATCTCTCTCCATAAAATTTTGCTGAACCAGATGTCTTGTTTAATACTGGCTCTGTCTTCATGTCCTGTCCTCACAGCCTTCCCACTGACTATAGTCCAGGCCCTGCCTAATGTCGCCCTTTTGATCACAACCCACGGTGGACACATTGCCTTCCTGCAGGGTTTGTTTCCACGTGGTGAAAGCTACATGGAGCGACTGTTTGGTCAGTTTACCGAAGCTGTATTTGAACACTCTGTGGACCTGAACAAAGCCTGTTGCATCAACAAGGAGCTCATAAGCTGATCCTCCTTCACTCTGGTGCTCTGCATGTCTGCTGGAACCGAATAAATACCAGAACGGCACTGGATGTGATGAGTATGCAGTCATTGCCCTTACATCAGTGGAACACTACAAAAAATGTAGCTTTGCATGATCACAGAAATGCTCATATTAGTACAGTGAATGATCAACTGTACTGTACAGCAGATCACTTGAATGCAGCTCTTCATGTCTACCTCATCATTTCCTCAGGTTTGTCTTCAGTGATCAATCAAAGAACTCTAAAAAAAAAAAAAAAACACCATTGTCAGCGTCAGTTTTGACATGTTTAATGGTAGACTGAAACAAACATGCTGAATGTGATTTGTGCACACTGCTTATTAGAATATTTTTTCACCGTCCTGTATTTTCTTTGAGATGGATGTTGAAAAGTTAATGACTAAACTGTGTATAAGACTAAGCTCTGTTTGAGCCTGAACTATTCTTATTTGCACACTGATGGTTTTTAAGACAGTGGTGATTCTTGTCACCAGTAATCATGTTCGTCTGGTCTGCTTTGCATTCCTACACATCAGAAGTTTGTAATGGGTAGTGTCTTGTGATTTGAGGGCATTTGCATTGACTTTAACCACTGATTTTACAGTTTAAAAAAAAAAAACTAAAAGAAAGAAAAAAGAATAAAATGACCTGTTCAGTGCAGCAGTAATCTGTATGTTTACTAAATGCCTGGTCAGACACTGAATATGTTCATGGTTTTATTGTTTGTAATTAGCTTTAAAAATAAAGTGCTGATACATCCACAGAGACCACTTATACCAATATCCATTAAAGTATTATTAATTTATTGTATCTGTTGCTGCAGTTAACTTGACTATTTTTAATCTCATGAAATGGTGCTGATTATTGACTGTATTAAGACTATATGATGTATTATTTTCATTTTTATTGTTTTTTTTCCACAAAATCAAGGTTTGTTTTCTTTTTGCAGCTGTGCACCATGTTCCCATGCCTTTATTTTTGCCTTTTTAATTTAAGATGCTTTAATATTATTTAATATTAAATGATGTTATGTTGCGTTCATGAAGTTTGCTGTATCACTTTAAGAACACTTTGCATTAAGGATTGTAGAAACCTCATATGTGATCAAGTTACACATGCAATAAAGAATAATAATGCAACAAGTGTTAATTGCAGCTGGTTCTTTCACTTTTAGTCGACCGACAATAAAATGATGGAAAATAAATAAAGAAAAGCATCCACCATCTTAGGTGGGACTTATTTTGCTTAATGTATATGTCACTCTGTAGGTCCCACTTCCACAGCTAAAACTGGAGCCCTTTTATCTCATAGCGGTAGGTCATTAATGTAGTTGATTAACCAAACGGAGTATCAATAATTAACTGTGAACAATAAAATCCCACACCCTCGGTCACAATGCTAACCCTTCAGCCTCATTCACATTCATTTAATGACGCTGCTGTCTGGAAAACATTCAGTGACATTTACTGTGTGGTGGAAAAACAGAACCTAATGACAGGGCTGTTTCAACTTCAGAGGATAAAATCTGTCTTGGTTGCCCTTACTGACTTTTCTTTTCCAGTATTAGTTGACAGTTATATGGCTGGAGGTTACACTGTGTTTTTGTTTTTTTTTTTATTCATGAAGACAAAATATCAAGGTAGATAATGTCAGAAGAGAGCATGTGAGGATAAAAATGTACATATATTTGGCATTTATGTAACCTTAAGTATCCCCATTCCACTTCACCTTCTGCTACATTTTCCCATCTCAAATCACATTTTTTATTGTTAACTTTTATTTGCACTTAAATGTTTCTACTGCTATGCATTCTCTTTGTCAGCAGGCAATAATATATCATCACCAAATGTAATGTAATCATAAACCACTGTTGACACAAAAATTTTGGCACAAAAACTCCTGAAATGTTTGTTTATACCATCACTAAAACGCCATGAACGTCATACAGCGGCAGGGAATTTCACCATGAAAATATAAAATTTTTTTTTCAGCCTTTTTTCCACTGTAGCCTGTCTTCAGTCCACCCTGCTGCTCCTCTACCTGGTGCGAGGGGAGGAGCCTTAGGTGATGGTTAATGATTCAACACCAGAGCTGCTGAGATTGACAGATACAGAAAGAGGAGGAAAGATTGAGAGAGAGATAGAGTGAGACGGAGAGAAGTAAAAATAGTAAAAGAGCAGGAGAGCAGATATGGTGAGCTCAGAAAGTGTGCAGGAGAAGAGGTAATGCTAGAGAGGCTGCAGGCTGGGAATGTGTGTTTGTGTGTGTTCAGGTGTGTCCAACCTCTAGACAGTCTGGGGTCAGGCAGGTTCAGGAAATTAGTGTGTACGCCTTTGCAGCTGAAATCTGGACTTTTGCAATCTCTTCCCTGTGAAAATCAAGCTTCTGTGATCAATGTGGCCTTTATAGGCTGGACACACACCTTCCTTCTGCTGTGATCACATACAGTGTGCAGGTGAGTGTCATTCTTGTTTATCTGTCTACATATTACATGACAGTGTGGCATGGAGCTGCACTGAATTTGGCATTTGCAGTTTTATCTGTGTTTTAGTGTTGCATGTATCCTCAAAAACTTGTAAAATGTAACACACCTTTTTCCTTCTTTGTAGCAGCTCACTAATTAACATCAAATGTCAGAAAAAGAGATATTTTTGTGCAATAAAGACAGGCTGCATCTGGGACATGTTCCCTCCAGGTTTGTATTTCACTGTATCTAATAAGAATTCAGCTGTAGTTACACTTGGCCATGAATTAGTTATGAGACAGTATGAAGCGTAGAGTATGCAGGCTGCATCACTATAATAGGGATCAATCCAGCATCACGTTCCTAATGTGCATCTGATGTTCTAATTTAGCTCTTCTTCTTCTTCTTCTTCTTCTTCTTCTTCTTCTTCTTCAGTCAGTGTAAAATAGAAGCTGCAAATGCACCGAATGTTGTGGATTTCACTCTTTTCACCATATAATCTGATTTGATCCAAAAGTAAATCTAAGAGGCTCCAAAATGTGCATGCAACTTTTAGCCTTAGGATGAATGACAGTTAACCTGGGAGTGAGTTTCTAAAATTAAACATTGACCAGCGGGCACTAGAGAAATGTTATCTTCCCAATCTGTTGTCTTGGATCGTAACTGCAACTTCCTAGAAAGCTTATGCATTGTGCGTTAGTCACAGCTGTGTTTGTGTTGGTAACTGGTTAATAAAACACCAGAGGGAAATGTGACTTTTATGTCTGGTAAAACATTTATTGATGCATGTTTGCTGCCATTATGTTCCCTGTAAAATCTGAATTGCACTTGCAATGTATGACTATATTTCAAGTAAGACAAGTATGATTCATTATATACAGTTACGCTGATATTTCATTCAGAAGGTGAGAAGTGAGTACTGAATGTGTACTTTGTTCTTCACTTGAGTATTTATTTCTATAACAACTCTTTTACTGTCCTTTCTACTCCGTACATTTTCAACACAGTCTTGTTATTTTAGTTTTAATGCATTTAAGAGACATATTTACCCCACCCCCCTGATGGGGAGGCAAGGGGTATTGTTTCTGGTTTGGTTTGGTTTCTTTGTTTGTTAACACTCTAGCAGCAAAACTATTGATTGAATTCATGCCAAATTGAGTTTATAGATTGCCAGTGACCCAGAATAGATCTCATTATATTTTGGGAAAAGTAGGTCAAAGTTAAATTTTTTTTATGAATTTTTAAATTCTTTTTTTCTCCCCATTTACTTTTCAGGGGTAAAATTTCAAATGTCTGTCGCAGCATAACTATTGGGTGAAGTCATACTAAATTTGGTTTATAGATTGCCAGTGACCCAGAATAGATGTGGTTACATTTTGGGAAAAGTAGGTGAAAGTTTAAATTTTTTATGAATTTTTTAAATCTTTTTTTACCCCATTTACTTATAATGGCCGAAATTTCACATGTCTGTAGCAGCAAAACTATTGGTTGAATTCATACCAATTTGATTTTATAGATTGCCAGTGACCCAGAATGGATCTCATTACATTTTGGGAACAGTAGGTCAAAGTCGAAATTTTTTTATGAATTCTTAAACTCTTCCCATTTATTTATAATGGGTGAAATATGTGCAAGGGGTGGGGTTTGTTGTGCCTGGCACCACTTTTTGATTATTTTTCTATTTTGCATCATTATACACCTTTATACACAAGATATAACATAACGTGCTGCACACTTTTAAAACTCCTCCGCCAAATATAGTGTAAGATTCTGTTGAAAGTTACTGCCCTATAATTTAGATTAGATTGTTGTTGTGTAAAACTTATTACATACATATTTATATTTGAAAGTACTCAGATATTATAACTGCACGAGGCCATTTGACCTTGAAAAAATAGGTCAAGGTCACCCATTTGCAGTAGGTTTCTGCTCCATGCTAAGATGCATCCACAGTATAAATTTGGTGCAGATATGTCAATGCATCCTTCAGATAATGTGATTGTTGTTGAATGGACAGACGGATAGACAGACAGACAGACGACAAAAGGAGTACAATGCCTGTTGGCTAAGGGGTAAAAATGAGACTAAACAAACAAAAACTGGAGACTGGACTTTTAACACACGTGTCTGTACCAGACCTTGTGTACCTTTGCCACCTCTGACATCATATAGTGAGGTTTAATAGAGCAGATCATATCCAATTTTTGGTTAATGGATGTTTTAGGGGCATGTTGTTCTTATCTAACAGTGTGTAAATACCATGTACTGCACATCAAAAGTCACCATGCAGCATAAGCCATGTTTTATTTTCCTGTTGCATTAACTTTATGATTTGCTCGTGTGTAATCTTTGAGCTGTCCAATGTTCAGGGTGAGGGAGTGGTAACTTCAGCTATGGTCTCCCCGCAGCAGACACTTGTGTTTGTATTGATGATAATGTTTGGTCTGTCAATGAAGACATAAACATCTTTCCGTTGACAGCAAAATTAAAAATGACTAGGGCGCTTCCTTATCAGGACTTCAGTAAATAGACCACTTTGATTAACAAAAAAAAAAAAAAAAAAAGATGTTTATCAGCAGGTGGTGCTTATGAATCTTTGCTGGATAACAGTCTGAGCATGAATAGTAACTTAGAATGCAGCGGTTAATGGTTAGTGTCATATCATTGTTACAATACACATGCAAAGGGAATTTAGTTCTATTATCACTTAGTGAACGCTAAAACATTTCATGAACTTATGTGCCCCAAACTCCTTCCAAAAAAGAGGAAAATTCAACATATAAACACACACACACACACACACACACACACACACACACACACACACACATGTTGAAAAGAAGAAAGGAAAGGAAAAGAAAAAAATATATAGCATTTGTTTTCCATTTTTTAATATGTAAAATGGCTCTCAGAGAAGTGCAAGGTTTATTGTAAATACTGTTCATATATTGCTGACTTTTTATCTTTTACTACTCTTTTTTTTTCATACATTTTGATACTTTTAGAACTTTACATTAATCCTTACTTTTAATGTTACTATACCTGAAGCTGCTGTAACAATGCAAAATTCCCCATTGTGAGGCTAATAAATAATTATCTTACCTTAAATCATATCCAATTACCCCAAAGTTGGTGCATATTTACCTCCACACAACAATATGTTCATTAAATATTTCTCTTTTTTAGTCAGTTTAAGACATAATATTTTGGATTACAGTTTACAAAATGCCTTGTAGGATGTGTAGTCTTTCATAACCACTAATAAATACGTGGTAACAGATGCATTTTGATTTCCACATTTTCTCCAACAGACCGAGTGGTTATGATCTTAATCTGATTTGTGGCAGCTTGTACCAGTAAATCTTATCAAATCATCATCAAATCACTTTGCCATTTCAATTGTCCTTTTTTCCATTCTACTTTAGTTTGTCCCTTGTTCATTCTCCCATTTTTCTTTGCTACGGGTGCTTAAATTTCCTTTAAGATAGTGGAAAGGTTTCTGTGCTTCTTTAGTGTCACCACAAGTCTTTAAAACTAACAGATCGTTAAAAGCTGGCAGGGTGTGACAGCGTTCAGAAGACACCCTGTTGACTGCTCATCATTAGTCTGCATTATTCAGCAGAGCTCTTGCTGCTTGCTTGCACTGCAGTAGATGTCTGTCTCATGAAAAGGTTGGTATGCTGTTAGGTACATACAGCTCACATATGATATGCTCTGGTCCTGCTTGGTATTAAGCATTTATTTAGACATGCATATTTAATATATATTTTTCTTATTATCATTGCTCAGTACACTATGCTTCTATTGATCTCTCCTGATTTATCTTTGTTTTTGCACCTATAGACATGGAGAAGCAACTGGAGGAGCTAAAGCACCAGCTAGAGAAGCAATGTCTGATCAATCAGGAGCTGCAGAGACAAAACAAAGACCTGGGTAGGTTAATTATATTTGTCAACTTTACTCTCACAATGAAAGAAATTGTGTCAGAAGTGCAACTGCCACAAAATTGTCACATTAATAATTCAACACATTGTTCAATATTAAACTTACTTGCTCTTTTTATATAATGGCGCACTGAATAATTTCTTGTCTTCATTTTCATCTTCCAGAACAAAGACTTCAAGAGAAGGAGAGACTTTTGCAGCAGCTCCACAGTCAATATCATGACCTGGGTAAGCAGTCCTCATGGGCACCAGGGGCTCGTATGATGAGGTACTCCTTAATGCAATACTCAGGGGAAATATGGCAGCCATTTAATCTTCCTTTGCTTATTCCAGAGTTTCCTGCCCAGGGCGGTAATGAGACTGAACCCGAGTTCAGGAAGAGCCGTGCAGCTGTTATTGCCACTGAACCCATCCCTGAGACCCTGGAGATTACACGCACCAGGGTCAAGAAATCTGCCAGGTTAGCTGATATATACTGCTTTAAGACACACACAAGATATACAATATAGAGATAAGACTGATGATTAAATACAAAACAGTCCAGGATACATAATAATATATGTTTGCATGTTATGTCTCTGAGATTTCTAGTGCTCTTAGCTCAGCCTGACATTTTTCACCTTAAATCAACAGTGAGACAAGTCTGATCATCAAGGCCATCCAGAAGAATGACTTCCTGAGCCGCCTCGATGAGGAACAAACAGCCATGATGGTGGATCTTTTAGTGGTATTGAAGTTCAACCCGGGGGATGAAGTAATTAAAGAGGGCTCTGAAGGAGACAGGATGTACATAGTGGCAGGTAGAGTCACGGCTCAGTGTCTGCAGATGTGTGTGTGTGTGTTTTCTATCATGGTGTTTGTAGATTGGACTGAATGCTCATTACATTTGATTTGATTTTAGTGATTTATTCAGATTCAGATTCAGATTTTTTTATTGTCATTCAGGCATTACATCAGAGATGCATTGCAGAACGAAATCACGATGCATTTTGGCCATGATAAAAACAGTCTTAATAAATACATGCAATGACATTTAACATATATGTGAACAAGTAAAACATAAATAATAATACAAAAATCAACAATCAAGACAATCTTAGACAGAAGAACAACCAGCACAATAGTTTCATTTACACGCCCGAAAAGGGGTGGGAAGAAGTGCAACTTAATCCCACATTTTCTCCATAGAATATTAATAATATACTGTATATATTTATCTCCCTCTTCCTTTTACATATTAAAGTGCTTAACATGTCAAAAATATATTCTGGAAACCATATGAAAATGCAGCCCTTGTTTTTATAGATGGTGATCTCGTTGTGACCCAGGCGGGCAGGAACCTCCGATCTCTTACCACCGGTGACGTGTTTGGGGAACTGGCCATACTGTACAACTGCAAACGGACAGCAACAGTCAAAGGTCAGCCTGTCGAATTACAACCTCAGCCGGTGTGCAGATATAATTACAAGACTGGTTATGATCGAACATTAAAAACGCAGTGCGCAACAAGTGATTTATGTGGGGCTATTGGTTTATGCACAGTAATGTTTATAGCACCTCTATGACCTGTATGAGGGATCATAGGCTATAATTTAACCACATCAACACACACTCAAACACTGGACTCACTCCCAGTCTGCCATGTTATTTATTGAGTGAGTGAGTGGAAAATGAAGAGAGGAAAGGAAATCATTGAGACACAACAAGCATGCAAACACACACTGTTCAAGTTGGAGGAATAGTAACAGTACAAATGCACACATAACAAGGAGTGAGGGAAGAGAGAAGACACAAAGTTAAAGATATGCAATAGTGGTGGCTAAAAGCATGGAGATAAATCATTGAACAGAAGAGAGGAGCTCAGTGCATCATGGGAGACTTTCCATCAGTCAGTATTTATAGCAGTGAGTGAACAATATCTTTATCAAAATGTAAAGTTTTAGGCCTTATCTTCAAAGTAGAGAGGGTGTCGGCCTCCTGAACCCAAACTGAGGCCTGATAGATAATGGCTCTGCTCCCCCAAGTCTGGTTTAACTAAACCTATGCTGTGAGCCCAGTGTTCTATTGGGGTTTCAAGGTACAATGAGGTCTTTAAAACACAATGGGGTGCCGTTATTACGAGCTTTGTATTCGTAAAAAGATTTGAAATTCTATTGTGGACACCAACAGAGAGCTAAGACGATAATATAGGACAAATATCATCTTCACTTTCGTGGTCTAATTTTAGATTAGATGGAGTCTTCTCAGTCACACATTTACACATTCTGACAGTATGCAGTTACAGTGGTCCAGCATGTGGTTTACAATGCACAAACTAGTTTTTTCAGGATCACATAAAGACAGGATGCTCTTAATTCTGACTCATTTGTGCAGGTGAAAGAAAGCTGTCATGGCGACATCTAGGTGTTAGATGAGGTTTTACATCTCAACGACATACTCTATGTTTGATAAACTGATTTGTTTGATCTGGCTAATATATATATAAATATTGCAGCATAATAGCATATAGTCATCTGCATATATAGCAATAAAAATTTAGATGGAGTGACAAAATGACCTGACAATATTGGAAATGCATACAACAAAAAATACTGGTCCTAGCGCTAAACCTTGGAGTTCACCATGACTAACTTTTGTGTACATGTGTGTACAAATTGTATTCAAAATCTTTGTCTACAATAGCAGTCATGGTCCTTAACTATGTTTCACTCACATTACAGCAAAGACAGCAGTGCGACTATGGTACATGGAGCGACAGACCTACAGGACCATCATAACTAATAAGTCCAAGAAGAAACGAGAGCAGCTCATGGGCTTTTTGAAGACGTGAGTTTATGAATTGAGTAACCAAGACGGACTCCTTCCCTTTCTTTATTAGGATGTTGAATTTTCTGAGGTCAACTAACAATTCTATAATGCTGTTACAGATCTCGTACTCTGAAGGACTTGAACGATGTCCAGTTGTCGAAAATTATTGACTCAATGGAGGAGGTGTGTACCCAGTGTCCAGTTGTTAAACATCGCTGCTGTCATAACTGTAGTGTTTAGATTTTGTCAATGCATATAATTAACTGTTAATAGCCTTGACTTTTTTTTTTTCAGGTGAAGTATCAGGACAAAGATGTTATAGTACGAGAAGGAACAGAAGCAGACACTTTCTACATCATCCTCAAAGGAGAGGTACGTTGTCCACAAACTTATATGTCTTATTTATTTATCTTTGTGGTTTATGTGGTAGGGACAGTGCACATTAATTAATTAACGTCAGTAATGAGACAACATCAGATGTAAATATGCTGGATTATAGCGAAAATGCAAATTTACATGCGTAGTCCTTAGGCAGGTAACAAAAAAAATACACCAAAATTGAACGAAATACAAATACAACAGTAAAAGATGGCACACATCCATTTTTGTGTAAATGCACCCATATGTGTTCTCATCCTCAGGTCTTAGTCAGTAAAAATGTGAATGGACATCAGAAACAGATTCGACGAATGGGAAAAGGGGAGCATTTTGGGGAACAGGCCCTCATACGGTAACCATGGCAACTCGACACACGAGCATGCAGACATTTTTAGGAACACCCACTGCTACCCTTTTTGGCTGCTGTCATTTTTCACAGCTACTTTGTTTTTTGCCTCTTCATCATTGGATACAAGGCAGCGTTGTGGGTTTTATTGCACATTCACAATTCAGAGACATGTTTGCATATGTTTTCACTGCTTCCCTTCTGTCTTTGTATCCACACATATTAAAATCTTTATATCAACAAGTCATACGCTACCAATTCTACCTGCCATCAGTTTTCTCACAAGCCCCAAAAAAATGTCAGTGAAATGTCAGTAATTTCTGACAGCTGCTGACTTTCTCCACACTGAGGGGTTGACAAATTTGTTTACTCTTTAGTCGTAATGACAGTTTTCTGCAGTTGACATGTGAAATGTTTTTCCTGTTATAGTGAAGTCTTGAGAACTGCCACCTGCACTGCTGATGGCCCCGTTACCTGCTTCTCCATTGACAAGGAGTGAGTACACATTCCATTTTGAGCATAAAAAAAGAATATGTCCTTGTCAATCATGACCGCAATTCTTGTAGATTCACAGAAAAAAAAAAAAAAAACCTCCTCCATTGCAACAGATTATGTAACCTTGTTTTCTAGGGTTTTTGAGGAGACAATACCCATAGAACACTTGGAGCTGTTTGATGAGTAAGTTCTATCAAGCATATTTCATTCCCTTTTATTTCTATTTTATGTGTGTGTTATTTAAAAGTAATCCTGACTGACTATTCTTTGGTTTTCATCAGCTCCAAAGTTCTGCAGGAGGCACAAGCTCCAGAAAAGTCAAGGTGAGCAGCTTGAAAACATCATTACACGCAGTTTATTTTGAAGGACATATGTTAAAGTTATCATACAAGTTATTTCCATAGTTTTAATGTTTGCGATCTGTCTCAGTCCCAGCACTTCCACGGGACTGAGGTTTAAGGACCTGGTTCCTGTGTTATACCAGGAGGGTCGGTATCAGGGAGATCAAGTCACGCTTGGAGTTGGAGGCTTTGGTCGTGTTCAACTTGTGAGTGTGTATTTTTGCATAAATGCTGCAGTATTTACAGGAGCATGATGGTGTGATTGCTGGTCACTGAGTTCAAAGCAACATTATTAACCTGCAATGAACAGCTTTAGTTTCAATATTAAGCAACTTCAGCCTTCATATCTGATCTTCTAATACCACCTTTCCCAAATGTAGTTGGGTTTTTATTTGGATCGCCAATTGTCAGAGAAGATTACATGCAATTATATGAAATACAAATTAACTGACCTTATTAAAATAGTTTCTAAAAAGTCATGTGTAAAAGATGCATTAAGGGGACAATGTTGATGTGCAGTGATATAAAAGACAACATATAAGACAAATACAAGACAAACAAGATGAGAGCTATGTGAGACATGCAAGAAGATGAAAATCATGTTAAAAAAAAAAAAAGACAAGACCAAAGTTTTTCAATTTATTTGATCTGTTTGGACACTGTGCTGTTCTCTGTAGATTGCTGTTTGTAATTTGGGTCCTGAGGAGACATGAAATAGATTTTTTAGGTTTCAATCTGCAAAACTTGGGAAACCACTGCAGTAATTGCACATTTATCATCTGCTAAATGTTAACAAATGATCTAATGTTTTTGTCTAAGATGACCACTGTGAACCATGGGAAATATTATGCCATGAAATGTGTCAGCAAGAGGCAGATCGTTGCTAAGAGGCAGGAGGAGCACATGCTGTTTGAGAAGAAAATCCTTAAAGCCATTCAGTGCGACTTCATTGTCAGGTATCAGTGATCACAGGCACACACTCGCTGTAATATCTGAGCAGAACTTTGACTAATGGTGCAATAAATCCAGAGCAAAGCCAAATTTATGCTTTAATTCACCATTTTTATTCTTTTCCACTCCCTCTAGGCTTTATGCAGCTTTCAAAGACACGCGGTACATCTACATGGTCATGGAGTTTTGTGGCGGCGGGGAGATTTGGACAAAACTGAAAGAAGTGTGAGATATGACACAAAAATGTTTCAGTGAGCTCTTTGTTGAATTATATGTATAATAACTAGAGCAATCAGTTTTCCTTTCACCCTCCTACGACGTATGAATAGTGCCAGAAATGAGACTAATAGAACACTGAAAGGAACAGAAGTTACTGAGAGCAGATTAGTGTGATTAGAAGACACGGCTGAAGGTTGTCATCGTGTGTCTCTTTACCTAGAGGCCGTTTTGATGAGTCCATTGCTGTGTTCTGCACCGCCTGTGTGGTGGAGGCCTATGCCTACCTACATAAGAAGAGCATCATGTACAGAGACCTGAAGCCTGAGAACCTGATGCTGGATGTGAGGGGCTACATCAAACTGGTGAGTTCCAATGTTTACAACTGCATTTCCTACAGTGTACATTTTAATTACTTCATATTGTTACTGTTCTTTCAACTGTTGTTATTTAGAGTGTGGTAGTAAACTTGTACACAGGAAGGGGTGCAGGAGGACTAGAGCTGCATAGACATACAGTAGTGGAAAAAATCATTAGACCACCTTTGTTTTCTTCAACTTCTTGTTCATTTTAATGCCTGGTACAACTAAAGATTCATTTGTTTGGACAAATATAATGATAACAACAAAAAAAGCTCATAAGAGTTTAATTTCAGAGCTGATATTCAGTCATTTTCCATGTTTTCTTGATAATAACCAAAATCGCTTCAGTTCTTCCATCAATATCTATGGCATTGTACTGACAAAACAGTGCTTTTAGGCATTCCGTGTTTTCTTTTCTGTCTGTTTTAGTCACGTGATACACACAGGAGTTAGTACTTGATTGCATAACCATTGTTTTTGATCTAATAATTTTTTTCCACAACTGTACACACTGTCTCTCATAGGGACACTATACTTAATCACAGCCTTGCACCGTGAACTTTGACCCTCTTATAGCCACCTGCTGGATTATGATACCTTCACACTCCCATACAGAGGGTTATCAGGAGGGATGGCTACATGTACTGTGTGCTGAGACAAAGAAAATACTTTTGGCATGCAAAATAGTTTGACTCAGGGCAACAGTCAAACTTCAAAACAGAGCCATATTAACTGTGATGAATAATGCAGTTTCCCCAGTTCTTGCCTTCATTTTGAAATAAGAGATGCCAATATTTTGCTGCTTGATTGTCATGCTGTACCCTAATAGTAAAAGGATAGGCACCCACCTGTGAAGTATAATCAGAATTAATAAATAATCAGAATAATCAGAATAATTAATAAATAATGAGAAGTTAAAACTGAATTTATTTGTAGGCTCCTAAACTGTTATCCCCTTACTCCATGCTCCACATCTTTATTCCCACTACCTACATACAGTACTGTTACCTCTAATACTCATCTCGCTGGACTTTATGTTTTGTTTTTTTTTCCATGAATCAGAGCTCGTAAAAAGAACTTGTACAGACAAACTTTAGTAGCTGCTCTGGTAATGTTCGTGATCTACATGTTCTTCACTTTTTTTGTGTATTTGAAGGTTGACTTTGGCTTTGCCAAGGAGCTGGTGCGTGGTGAGAAGACTTACTCATTTGTCGGCACTCCAGAGTATATGGCACCAGAGATCATCAAGAACCAGGGACATGACTTTGCAGTTGATTTCTGGTCACTTGGTATTCTCATCTTTGAGCTGTTAGTGGGAAGGTAATGCTAAATCTGTGCTAAATCTCATATTGACACTGACAGTGACACCGGACACATGTCTTTGGAGACATTTCTGCTGTTCTGGTTTATATCTTAACTTAATTAGTGATTCATTAGTAAGGAAAACAAGGATTTAACCTCCACAAATTACATCAAGTGAGAATTTATTATACAGTAGTCAATTTCTTGCATCAACCAGTAGGTGGCAGCAGGAAAGTATTACCAGGATCTGAACTGTCTGGAGTCACATACTGGTGTTTTTTCTTATCTCATGTCATGCTTTAATATATGTGATCAGGTTTAATAATAGAAAAATCCTCCTTCTTCCCAACAGCCCTCCATTTTCAAGTTCAGAGCCTCAGAAGATTTATGCAAAGATTTTGGACGGGGTGCTCAAGTATCCACCTTATTTAAGTGAAGCAGCCAAGTCCATCATCAGTAAACTGTGCAGGTGAGAGGAATGCATTAACTCCATCATTATTACCTTCATGTAGTGGTGTCTGCATTCAAAATTTACTCTGTGTGTTTCCTGGATAACTTATTCATAGAATACAACTAGATTATTCATGTAAATTACCCAAAGGTTTGGGTGATTTACACAGTATTACATAAATATCTACATGAAGTGTGCCTTATAATAAAAATGCGATACATTGACATCTAGTGACTTGTTTTGCAGACCTCGTCCAGGTCAAAGGTTAGGAAATACCAAGAATGGAATCAAAGATGTCCGGCATCACAGGTAAAGATGTCACCAGGTTGAAGACTGAGCTCCTAGATTGAGAATGAGTACTGATGGTAAATGATCATGTCTTTATATTTCAGATGGTTCAGCAGTATGAACTGGCACAAGCTGCGCGTGGGCCAACTCAACGCACCCACAGTCCGACTCATACGCAAGGCAGGTCAAACCTCCAGATGAGTGTTTCTATTAATGCAGAATTCTGGTCTAGTTCCAGAGTGAACTCAGTGGAGTCATTTTTGAGATGAACTGACTTTAAAGACTTTTCAATTTGCATATTGGAAACATGCCCAGAAGCAATAGGGACAGGCCCAGGGTGAACAGCATCTATCAAAACTATTCAGACACAGAAAAAAAATACTATAATGATACTGGGGGAACCTGCTTAGGTTACAGAGGCTCAGTAGAAGAAAACGCACTTTTGATGGATCATATCATTATATAAGAAGTAAAATGCCAGTAATAATAATGAAATGTAAGGTCTCTTATAACAGTTATTGTGAAACAACAAATGGAGTGCTATTTGCTTTCAAATATTTATGTGTTTCCTGTAAAAATAGGAATCTAGAGAGGCTGCCCTCATCCCAATGATCCCAGTCTGCTCTGATTGGTCAACTCCAGCCGTAATAACCCAGTGACAATGTAACACTGCTAACTAGATCCTCTGCACGGACATGGACATTTCAGAAAGCATTTAATTGGATGCACAATTAAACTACACTATATCCTCTCTGTGCACGGGGAATCATGTATAATGAGTTTAGCTTTTTTTAAGGAAATTAAAAACTCTAAAATATCAGCGAGAATGCATAAAAAGAGTTTAGTGTTACACTGTAGCTCATCCACACTTTACAGAGGTGATATAAGACAAGACATAAGAATTCTTATGTCATTATACATACACATACATGCACAAGCAAATTCCTGTCTGACCAGAGAGTTTGTGATAATTAATTCAGAATGATTAATAATTCATAATCCTCGATCATCTTCTGTGTCTGTCCAGGGTCCCTGCTACATTAACTTCGATCGTTTCCCTCAAGACCAGACGAAGGCAGAGGAGGAGTTCTCTGGCTGGGACCGAGACTTCTAACTTCTGTTATGGATCAGAGGCCACAGGACTGTGTCTACTTCACTCAAACATGGACCCCATTTAGAATAACAATAGGTCACCTTGGCTTCCTTGACATGCATCTTGAGACTTTGCATTAATAGTTTAACAGTTTGCTGTCAAAGTAGGGTTAATGGACCTAATTTCCTGCTGAAACTTACCATACAAATTCACTATGATTTCCTAATTCATAGTTTTATTTACCCATACAAAACAAACTAAAGTATTTTATATTACTAATGACCCATGCACTCCCTTTGGCATATATTTTCAGACATTATAAGGATCAAATGATGCTACTCATGTTATATGTTTATCAAATAACTCAGGACATTTGGGAGAAAATGGTTGGCCCAAACATGGCGGTCATGTGACCATTATGTCTTTATAGGACATGATGCTGTAGAAATGTGTTGGTTGTTTGATGCTTATGCTTTGAATATGTAAATCAAAGCACATTCAGTTCTTATTCATATTTTAGTTTTGCAAGCAAAATGGTGTGTGTTTGTAAATTGTGTGGCATTTGTAAAACATGAAAATGAGCTCCATGCATCCGATGGTAATTACCAGAAACTGGATCAACTGAAAAATTTACAGTTAAAAGGAAGATTTTTTTTTTGTCTGTTATGCAAACCTTTGGACTACACAAATGTACAAATATTTGATTTGTTCAAAATCATGTAGATAGAATAGTAAATGTAAATGGGAATACAAGAGTTGAATTAGACCGCTTCAGCTCTTCCACATAATATTTACTGAAGCTCTACTGTCACTGTTCAGAGTCAACAATGTAGGTTGTATAGCAAAAAGAGGAAATATATGGAGATATGAGGCCAACATGCAGTTTCCAAATTCAGACAAGTAACACTTTGTGTCTGATGAAGATGTATTAAAAGCATAATTCTCTGTACTGATTGAAATGAATCATCTGTAAAAATGTTTGTAGTTGATCAGGTCTGAAAACCAAATCACCATTAATGTCATATCAGTTCTGCAACTTATGTTGTTCTTAAGTATTTTTGTCAGAGGTAAAACATGCTTATCTTTGGGCACTTTATAATTTTTTTTTTTTTTAACCAATAACTGCCTAACATCTGTAGTTCTTTCTGTGTTTTTGACTCATCTGCGCTCTGATGTGTGCAGATTTTCATGACTGTCATTGAATAATCATAAAGAAACACCTCGATGAAAACATTCCACTCACTCTGTCTTGAGTTTGTCAAATAAAAATGCCCTACTAGGCTTTATTTAGCTGTTTGTCAGCTGTCATGACACCAGGTTTATAGGATGGAGGAAGACGTCCTCCTCTTCCTTCCTGTAAACGCCTGTGACGCGCCTCCTGAGACTGGTTTTCCACATCAGAAAAGAAACACATGAAAGCAATCATACCTTCAAAGAGGGAAAGATACACAACCAGATGTTTCCCTCCTGCAGGAAAATAGAAAGTTCACTGGAGTCTAGGATATAATACACAGTGAGATCACACAGTGAGTGGCCCAGAGGATGAACTGTACAGTACAGAGTAGTCTCTGTTGTCTGATTAAAAAATGTTTTGTCTTGTTTAAGTCTGTATCTCATGTACAATCACACTGTAAATGTGACAAAATACTGAAATCTGTAGTGTGAAGAAATGAATATAGCTAGAATGAGAATAACATATTTTTTATATACTTATATGATTGTGTGTGAGTGGCATCCCATGTATTGTTTTTCACAATAATCCCAGCAGTAGTTTCACTCTATCAGACTGATTTAACCTCTAAAATCTCTATGTCCAGAGGGGAAAAACTCTGACTTTTAAAAAATGTTAATGCATTCATTTGCATCACCTTCAATTATCACATTGACCTCAGAGCAATAACCTTTTAACAGGAGGGAGCTCTCTGTAATCTCTGTAGGCCTGCACACCGGGTACACACAGGCATAATGAGCTGTACACAGTTTGTAATGGTGTAAAAAGATATTTACAACAAAATAAATGATCACAATCGTTTTTCTTCTTGTAAATTCAGACTTAACATACTTAAATGGGAATGAGGAACAGGAAGACAGGTGTATTCGTAATATAAAGGTTTTCATTGAATTTTGCAATTTTGTATGATTCATATTAAAGTTTAATGGCTCTTCTGTCAATTTGTTTCACTCGCTTTGTATTAAATGTCTCCTGAGTTCAGTGTGATTGGACTGACTGAGCTTTCAACTTGACAAGACAGATGATGAGATGAAGTGAGAGGCATGCCATTCGTGCATTTATTTTGTCCCAGGAGTTTTCTCTTGTGAGTGGTCTTGATTTAATCAGTGTTAACACTTTTGCCGATTAATCATTCATCTGACTTTAAAGCCCTTGCATTTGCTTCATCATCAGTGTGACAGGTTAAAGTGGGTATCTGTTTTTGTGAAGGACAGTCCCAATTAGTCCTTAGCTATGTAGGCTTCCAGTGAGATTCTAAGCTTTTGAAGAGTTTTTAGACAAAAAAAAATACATCTTTCTCTGTTTCGTCTTCATAAGATACATCAGCAAACATTAGTATTTTACATAAATGGTTATCTGTATGTAACTGTATGTCACACTGGACAGCAATGATTTTGTTGCCAGGAGAAAAATATCTGATTTGACCTAAATTCATTACACTGATTCCAAATATGAAATCAGAATTTTACCAGAATATTGAGTTATGTAGCCATTAGCGGTATATCACACAGGCACTTCAGTTCAGTTTACACTAAATGATCAAAATTGACAGAAACATTTGGTGGAGTCCAAAGTGATGTAAGGCTGAAAGACTGAATACCTCATTGGTGATCTTGTGTTCCCACCAAAGCTCAGCCCTCTAGAATTAACAACAGAGGAGTCATTTGTGCAAAAGGTGCAAAAATATGAATGGATGATCATAGAGCACTACAGTATGATCAAGTACCTGAAGACAAACTGAAAGCATATGATCAGGAGGGCAGCAGAATGTCACTCACATTTCATTTCCTCCACTCACATCTTGATTTTTTCCTCCAGTTTGAGTGATGTAAGTGCTGATCATGGTCAATGGTTTCATTACGATATTTCTGAAATGAAACCAGACACCAGGGGGCTTCAACCCAAACGTGATGGTAATACTGTTGGTTCTACACCAGGAAACTGTCACAACGCACAAGAACAAAGCTCTGCTACTTGGGTTTATTTGTCACTGGGACTGATGTTCATATCTTTAAGTAAATTTGACCGAATTACCACGTATTATGATCAAATTGTGAAGCATCGATAAAAGCCGTTGGCACAATGTTAGAAAATGTGTTGTGAGTGTTTTTTTTGTTTAAACAAATTTTGTTTTGTTTTGTTTTACATGGTCTCTTATTTCACATTTAGAAGCATACACTTGGCAGAATGTCTGATTTTTGTCAGATTTGTGTGTATGTATGTATGTATGTATAGCAACTTTTACACAAAGATCCCAGAAAAAAAGGTGAGCTGGTGATCAAATCTTTTTCCCACCACTGACCGATTTCCACAGCCAAGCCAAAGGAGTAACAGAGATAAGACAGGCTGGACTTTTACACAGCAGACCTGCATTCCGGAACCAAAGGGGCTGCGATACAGTGCAGTGTATACTGCGCATATGGAGACACTGGCATAGATTATACGGCAGCTGCCCCAGGTGCCGGTCCTGTGGCTTCGTGCCACGGGTGAAAATGGCATGTAGCCACAGCACTAGCGGCACGTAACCACGGCACCCATGGCATCCCTGGCATGAAGCTGTGCACCCTGGCATGGCTGCCACAGAATCCATGCCAGTGCCTCTACATGTGCCCTCTGTCTCTCAGGTGCAAGGGTCATCGTCATCAAAATGTCACACCCTGGTTGCAGAACAAGAGGTGTTCCTTTTACATAGTGTTCTGGAATCATGATTCCACTTTTATCATGGCTCTGTTACTACCTCCAGAGGCATTACAGAGCCGTGATAAAGGTGGGACCAAATGATCTCACCACAGACGCTGTTCCAGAATAAAGGCAAAATATTCCCCTAACAGAAGTGCTGTATAAAAGGAACTTTTGTATGTATGTATGTATGTATGTTTGTATGGTTATTTGTATGTTTGTTTGTTTGTATGTATGTATGTATGTATGTATGTATGTATGTATGTATGTCAATCAATCAATCAATCAATCAAATTTTATTTATATATCGCCAAATCATAACAAAAGTTCTCATGACACTTTACATAGAGATGTATGTATATATACATGTATGTTTGTTTGTTTATATTTATTTATTTATTTGTCTGTTTATTTATTTATTCATAGCTCTACTGGCCTGCAACAGGTTAATTTATTGATAGAATCCATGTCCAAAGTGGTTCTGATAAATGATTTGTAAAGTTTAGTTGATGATGTCCACCCATAGTTATAAATAAAAAAACATAGGCTCTTATAGGAAACTGGTGCTGTTTCATTTATGCACACAGTTCTTTAATCAATGGCCCACACATCACATCTCATAGCTTGTTTGTTTTCTTAATTGCCTCAGACTGCTGGGAGGTTTGATCATTTATCCCAAACATGCATTTTAATGTATTACTTTACTTCTAGTATGTGTGTTTATGTAAGCTGCACAGGAATGTTTATGCTGATCCTCTGCTATAAGTGGGCTTATATAACCTAATAAATAAGTCAGTTGAATCTGTTTAAGGTCTGTGGGAGACAGGTGTTAAAAATGTGTTTCTTGCTTCGCTGCAGAAACGATGGAGCGTAAGTGAAGTGTAGCAATGAAGGAATATTATGTATGATATATATTGACACCAGCTGTGAACGCATGCATGAAAAAGCTACGTGGCCTTGTGTCATATGGCTTTTTTATGCTGACATTTTGTATGTAGGGATAAAAACATAAAGCAGGAAGAGGAGAAAAAGAAAAATTAAAAATAGCACTTTAAAAGGGCTGAATATTCCCTGTCTACCAGCTGTTCCCCACTGTTTCCTCTGGTGTTTGAGTGTTAAAAGACATTTGTTCCTGTTTACAAATTTTAGGACTCATCTTGTGTCAATTAATGTGACAGACTTCCTCTGAGGTTTCCTTTGCTGTGTTTTTCCTCATATCACAGACCTCTTTTCCCCTGTGACTGAATGCGTTAGCTGCTATTATTCTTTAGGTGTTTTTTTCTCACTCGTTGTAGTGGACACTGACTTATGGCTCTGACATACGTCCTGTTGAAGTACTGTATTTATTCTGTTGGCCTCCATACTGCTCTATCTTTATTTTTCAGGTGTCAGTGATGAAACTACACTGTTGCCCATAAGTTTGGATTAAATATTTGTACCGCTTCTGAAATGACTGTGACAATGTGATTTATTCTTGATAGATAAAGTGTAACTGGGACTCAGTATGAAATTATTGCACCAGGTCAGAGGTGATTACAGATGCGAATAAATAGGAATAAAAAGAGGAATGTGTCTGAAAAATAAGTTATTCCAAATTTATTTACAGGCATCAGTGTATAAATATTACTTTTCCTTCAAGGAATATTCTTGTTGAAGCATGATTTAGAAGTAAAACCCTGCCTTTACAACTTTAAGAATATCATTTTATTTCTTTACTAATGTTATCAAAATGAGCGAAAATTGGAAAAACCCATAAAGCCCCAGTGCTACTTTTGAGGCAGTTCCCAAATGAATTTTTCTCCATATTTAATCTTTCTTAAGTTATTTATCTCCATTCATTGTAATCTTTAGTTTGAATTTTTTCAGTGTAAATTATGTATTTTCCTGTATTTAATTCACTGATCATGTAAACGTTGATGAAAACTCAAAGTAAATTCAAAGGTTATTATATCAGAACAGAGAAAATTAAAGAAAAGTGATTTTTTCAGTAAAATATATTAGTAACTGAACATAAACCCAGTGTGTCCATCCACTGTCATTTATCAAACTCCATGGGTTTTACTGGTGAATAAATGTTGTAGAAGATGTTGGTGTTTCTATGTTCATTACGAAGCCCCTGAATGTCCAAATGGGTCATATCTGATGACCATGAAAAGATGACAAACTCCATTTAACACAAATTATTTACATGTATTGATAGGATTAGTGTGTAAACAGGTATTAAACAGTTTAGATCAGTAAATGCTTTTGGCTGATAGTGAATGTTTGGGTCTTTATGATTCAAGATTCAAGATCCAAAACATTTATTGTCATGTGTACAGTAAAGAAACAGGTTTCCCTGTACAAAGAAAATCTAACTTTGTCATCCCCACTGAATGCCACAAGAGAAGGGCATAAAAATATAAAAATATAAACTACTGTTACTAAGAGAAAACTATATATTTACATAATGTGCAACATCTGGTAATTGTTCAAATTGTCAGAGGTAAATGGCAGACAGCATGTGCAGAACTGCCTGAGATAAGTGAGATGTTAATGTGTAAAACTGTCAGAGATACACAGTATGAGCATTCAGACATAGCAGTATAGTATATGATAAGCAGTATGATATATAAGGTGCATAAAGTGTCCTAGAGAATCAGTATGGTGTAAATATATCTATATAAGGTGCATAAACAGTATCACAGTTGAAAGTGTGAACACTGTAAACAGTCAGTATGGCTATTGTAGACTCCTATCAGCTGTTAAAGAGCCTGATGGCGGATGGAAAGAAAGACATGGGATAGATATAGGAAAGATAGATATGGGATAAATAATATGTTGATATCATTTATTAGTAATAAAACACTTTCAAATTGAGTCAATCTGCTTCAATGGGCCTGTGTAGTAGTGGTTATATAAACACACGATTAAATTTAACACAGGTATTTCTAAATCTTAATTATTGTGCCTTTATATGAAATAAGTCTTTCCCATTCAACAGAGTAGAGAACAGAAAAGCTAAAATTTCTGACGTGGAAAATATTTGACTAAGTTATTCTGCATGTATGTTTTATCTGACTGCTTATAGGAAGGAGCTGATTATGAAAACGTGTTTCTCTCGACCCATCCCTCAACATCCTGCTAGTGTTCACTGTTACATGACTGCATTATGCAGCGTTTCATAATGAGGAAGAAGTCTCAGTCCTGAATTAATTGCGCCCTTGAATAAACCTTGAGCTTTTTGAGTGTTTGGGTTTGTGCATCACCTTTTTGAATAAATGGCTAATTAAAGCTCTTTAAACAAATACATGTCACGGTAATTGAATGGCTCCTCAGTAATCATATGTGCGTTTGTTGATTGAACCTCCTCTATTTCATGCCATGGGTCCTTCTCCCTTATGAACCCCCTGCTCATTTGTATTGATTAAATGAGTGATGCGTAAAATTCTGCACTCAACTGGATTGCAGTATAATTAGCAGCACTTGTCAATAGTATCTTTTCATCTGTCCTTCCATCCTTAACCCCCAATCTTTTATTACATGTAAATGTATTTGAGGACGTTCCACACTGGAAATAGATGCCGTATATAACATTTTTGTATGCAAATTATTCACTAAATTCCCTAGAGATGAAAAGTTATTTAATTCATCCAACAGGTCGGATCCCTGTGCGCACCAGTCAGAGTCACATGGGTTTGGATATGCATGAGTCTTCTGTGTATGTGCTTTTTTTTTTTTTTTTTTTTTTTTAAATCTAAAGCTCCTTCAGTATTTGGTCAAAGCAATTGGTTTCTCTTGTGCTTCACTGCACCTGAATCCCCCTGAAACAACTGCTCTTACAGCTGTCCTATTTCTATTCATAGCCTGGTCAGCATAAAAGGAGCACTTAGGCTGAGGATGAACAATATTCATGATTGTAATAAGCTACAAAGAGCAAACGCCCAATATTTTATGTAGGAATCATCATAATTGCATTGATTGATGAATATGCTGGCGTACAAAGAGGAAAATCAAGCATTTTTAAAAAAGAAAAATAAAAGAGGTAAATTTGGGGCTCAACAAGAACAAACATTCTACTACCCCACCCCCCGAAGGGGAGGCAAGGGGTATTGTTTTTTTGGTTGTTTCTCTGTTTCTTTGTTTGTTAACACTCTAGCAGTAAAACTATTAGTTGAATTCACACTAAATTGGGTTTATAGACTGCCAGTGAGCCAGAATATATCTGATTATATTTTGGGAACAGTAGGTCGATGTTCCAATTTTTTAGGATTTTTTAAAATCTTTTTTTTCTCCCATTTAGTTATAATGAGTGACATTTCACATGTTTATATAAACATCAATTTTGTTTCAATTTACTTCAAACTTGGCACATATAATATATAATTGGCAATTGATATGCTGACATCAGCACACGCATAGACAGGATGACATCAGCTGGATTGATGCCAAAATAAGCTACAATACATACAAGGAGCGGGGTTTGTTGTCCCCAGCACCACTTGTGAAAAAAGATTTTAGGTGGTGTTCCTGTAATAATGTCGAATTTCACCACTAATCATTTTATTTATGTGCTCCTATAGACAATGCATATTTTTATGTCTTTCAGATTTTCTGTATATAAGAAATTCAGCTACTGCTGGATTGCTTCAGGCTTCTACAAACCAAAGTGGTAATATTTGCATGTATTTAACACATCTTTAAGCCATTTGTTCAAACAATACAATATTTATTGTATTCATTTTCAGATGTTTTATACCAGGTTTCTTCAACACATTTCAGAAGTTTCTATTAATGCTGTTTCTAGTCATGGGGTCAGGGGTCACATGAAATAGTGATTTTAACCTTTATGACCCATTTCATTCATTTTTTTCCCTTTTGTGTTTTTTAAGGCATGCACATATTTCCTTGATTTTCTTGTTGTATCAGAGGAAAACAGAATGAGAAATAAATATGCACGCTCATTTCAACTCTGCAAATACAACATAGCTGAAGGTGGTCTAAGACTTTTGACAGTATTGTGCAGTACAGTAGATATAATGTTTAAAGTGTTACGCTATGGTGATAAAAGAGCAACTGACGACCAATAACAGCAGGTATGCCACATATACTCTAAAACTTTCCATAAACAAATCAGGATTAATGACACATCACATGTTGATACCTGAAACAAAGATCACCTTATGAGGTTCATGGTCTAATTATTCATTACCAAATTGGATGGACAAATAAAAGTGTCTTCACTGACTAATACAGTGATACTCAAAGTATGGTCCGCGGACCATCAGTGGTTCATAAGTGCTCCAAAGTGGTCCACAAGAGGATGTCAGAAAAAAGTCAAATTTATATCAGTGTTTCTCAAATCACCCTCATCTGACTTCGAAAGCAAAGTTACAAGTACAGATAATTACTTTCCAAATTAAAAGCGAATCAAATGTAGCCTAAATAAGCCTTAGAGTAGACTCTTATTGAATTTGTCTATGCAAACCCACGTTTTGCGTCACCGTCTCTATACAGTTAGGTTACCTAGGTTGCCTATTGTCATATCGAAGACCTCTTGTGACTTGTGAATTGTGGTGGAAATGAAGTAGAATAGCTGACTGATCAGAAACGAAACAAACATATGACGTGAACAGTTCTAAAATACGACAATGGATCAATGACTGAAGAGAAAAGCTGGAGAAACGACGACCAGTGTTAGCAACAAGGTGCAAAGACATTCTGTTAGCATTGAGCTGTTAGCACCATTTGTAATATACTGCAGACTTAATTTGTAATGTACAAGGGGTTTTTTTTAGGATGGGAGTGGGAAACTGGCCGGCTGTTTAGGTGGTCTGTGAATGTTTTTTTTTTTTGTTTTTTTTGTTTTTTTTTTATGATAAAGTGGTCCTTGATATGAAAAAGTTTGAGAACTCCTGGACTAATATTGCTTGGTAGCTATAACTGTAAATGATTCAAAATGTATTATTAACAGTGTCGATAACTGAATGGTGAACAGGTGAGTGTGGGAGGATGATGGGGAGCTGCAGGTGAGTGGAGGAATGGATGGAAAGATGGAAAACAACCAAGGGAGAGTAGGGGAAGGAAAATGGAAACAGAGGCGCTTCGAAAAATAGGATGGGAAGAGGAGGGAATTCATGACAGTTGGTAACATAATGGCAGTGTTGCATGTATATGTTTAAGAATGTAGAAATGTCATGACTCACTCGCACCTGCTTTACACCCTGATCCTGCAAATATCATGTGACAGACATTCTTTTTTTCCAGGTGTCGGTGTGTCATGGGAGTAAATATCTCAATAAAATCGCCCAATATTCTTTCACATTCTTGTGGAATGTATGTGGGGTAGCCTAAATCACCCTTTTCCACCTTCTTCATTCTGCCCCCTCAGTGTCAACAGTGAGTAATGATATGGTAATAAACTGTCTGCAGGAAGAAGGAAATATGCAGGAAAGTGGCAGAAATAGAGGCACCAAGGGATTACCGGTCCATTCATCTGCAGGTTCACCTAAGCATTAATACTACACCTTTCACACTGAGCAACATCCGTTCAACTTGGGGAAGTGTATGTGGAGGGTGAAATGAAGTTTTCTTTAAAGAAGCAAACAGCCACAACTGTTCTGAGACCAGGGACTGTGTAAACAAAAAAAAAAAAAAAAAAAAAAAAGCCTTTTATCAGATTTCAGGCTTGTGAGTCTTTATTCTTAATTCTTGTTAAAGTGATATTTATGACAATAACATCACAAATATTTAATAATGTGCAGTGTATTTGAAAGCAGAAAACATGAGAGAGCTTGATCTTCTGAATTAGTGACAGAAATAAAACCTGGGAGAACCTATTTCATCAATCCATTTCTAGCAGTTACAGCAGCAAAAATATTCCCCAAAAATTGAAGGAAAGCTTTGATACATACTGAAATCTGTGCTCTGCTGTCTGAATGCAAATGTATCTGATGGACTAGAATCTGTCAAGATGTGAGGTTGTGAGATCAACTTGCCTTGGGCAAAGACGTTCTGCTGTGGCCTCTCAGAGCTGTTTCGCCCTCTCACTATCATCTGCAGGATTTAAGGTCAAACAGTGAAATACTTAAAATAGAGAAACGCTGTAGCATGAAATATAACTCTCCTCAGAAACATGCTGATGCTTTGTGCAAACCTGTGAATTAAGTGCAGTGATTAATGACCGTGGATTTTTTCTTATATTAAAAAAGGTCAGTCTCATTGACATTTTGCTGATTGTTGTTTTTTGTTTTTTTTTTTTTTTAATTTGTAGTGGATTTTGTAGTGTTTGTTGATACTGACCTATCCTGTTGTAAAATAACTATGAGGTTTAAGGTGAGTTTGTAATTATGGAGCATGTTGTTCAATAATACATGATAAGACTGTTGAATTTTCTGGCTCTTATCAGAAAACAGTGTAATTACATCAAATCACTTCCCTTTATTTTCATCTGTAGGTGCTGCAGTGTCTGAAACTTTTTTTTTTTTTTCCCAGTTTTTTTAAATGAAGAAAAACGGAACACTTCCAATCACAGAATTACAATTTACCTGAATAAATAAAATTTTTAAAATAAAAACATAAAATTAAATAAATGAAATAAAAATAAATGTATAATGAAATAAACCAATTGCACTCCCCCACCCCAAACCCTGCCCCACCTCAGCTCATCCTGACCAGTACAAAGTAATGGTTACTTGTGTCAGCACATCCTCTCAATGTGAATTTCAGTGTCTGAAATTTTTAAGGAAAGACTGAGGACTGTTTTCACATCATATATTTTATGTGTGTATGTATTATTTTTACTATTTTTCATCTATATCACACCACATATCTCTCCTCGTAAGGCAGCTTCTAAGGAATTGTTCGACGTCTTAGCAGATGTGATGTCCTCTTGTGTTGTATCCATGACAGATAACAGAGTCAAAAAGAAATGGGGTATTGATTTATCTAAAGCTTCTCACGTTCTCCTTCATTAGTGAAAGTCAATATTCACCTGAGAGCAATTATTCAGGTCATGACACATTTGCGAAAATGTGTCATACAAATGTATAGAAAACAAGCTTGATGGGTCATAACAACTGGTTAAATCATGCACATAATGACTTACCAACAGGGACAGCAGGCCGCTGTATTCATTTTCATGAGTGTGCAGTTGCTATTATCGTGCGAATCTCAATGTCAAACTTTAACCTTATGAAGTAAGCATATAATAACTTACACGGTTTCTGTCTATTTATGAATTTGTGATCCACAGGGAGTGTTGAGCAGCAAAGGTCAGGACATCATTCATCCTCTCAGCATGGGAGGATATCCTATCTGCAACAGCCAGGAAAACACTGCTGGATTCAATGAAAGGTTAAAGTTTACAGTAAATCACCCCTTTAGGATTTAAGAGTTGGTCTTTTGTGGTCAGGTTACCTGTCAGATGTGTTATTGTGATGATTTGATTTAAAGGGCCAGGCAAAATAAGAGGCTGTAACAGTAAAACTAACTGTTTATCCTTCTGCTGCAACATCTCTTCTTCATTTAACATCTTCAAACTCATTTTTATTTGACATTTTTAAGTAGTTTGCATATTATTGCTGAGTACAGACAAGAATCAAGAATGAATGACAGATATTTTTCCAACAAAAACAGAATACATTACTATGCATTTTGAATTGACTCTAGTCAGACCCATAAGTATTTGGACAGTGACGCAAATTCTGTAATTTCTTCTCTGTACAACAATACAGTGGATGTGAAGTGAAACAATCAAGATATGACTGAAGTGGACCTGCAGCTTTAATTCAAGGGGTTTAACAAAATTATTGCATTACAACCGTTTTAAACATAGTACCTCCATTTTGCAAAGACGCAAGAGTAAATGAACAAACTGAGACTGCCATAAATTTGTGGATTATTTTTAATAATTTGATGAAAATCCGTTGCTTTTGCCTGAAATCTGGAATCAACAGACATTACAAAATACTGTGTTTTTTTCCTGGAGATGCTATACTACGTCTTTATTATCATCACCTTCAGTTACTGCTTGTTTGTTCCTTCGGTTTAGTCTTCAGTCACTGAGAAGGTGCTCTATATTAGGTTGAGATCATGTGACTGACTAGGCCACTGAAGAATATCCCATTTCTTTACCTTCAAAAGGTAAAGGAGACTGCTTTAAAAGAAAGTTCACACTTCAATCACATCTTGATTGTTTCATTTCAGATCCACTGCAGAGGTGTACAGATGCAAAACTATACATTTTATGTCACGGTCCAAACAGTTACAGATTACTTATGGATTGTTAGCATCATCCACACTTATGCATATTGATCTACAAGAACATATCCTGAAATGTTGCACAATAATCACTGTTTTTATATTACAGTGGATCACAAAATAGTAATAATAATAATAATATTTTTTTAAAAGAGGACAAAATAAGTAGTTAGTTGAAATGATATGTAGATATGATTTTTTTGTGCTCATCTTGCCAAACTGAAGAAAGAACAAAACTTATATCAAGATACAGCAGGCAGCCAAAACCCTCTAAAAATTCAGTGAATGCCAAGTATCAAACTGCAGATAAAGACAGGGACCAGCTGGTGAACAAAGTGGAACATTCAGCAGCTGAGGAGGCACATTTTTGTAAGCGACTGGCATAAAAAAGAACAAATTTTCTCTTCTTTTTTTTTTTTTAAACTAGTATTTCCAAAGGCCTATTCAGTATTCTGCAGTGTGGCATAGAGCTCCCTAATAGGTACTAAAAACCTTGGGAAAAAAAAAAAACCAAAAAAACAGGGAGACAAAGGGAAAGACACTATAGAGCCAATTATAAGCTGAACAATACTTTGTAAGCTGAATTAGACAGCCTCCAAGAGACCTGTCACATAAAGTCATTTCACACACACACACACCACCCACACTCACGGTTCCCACTCCCTCTCGATATGTGAGGTAACCGCCGGCGCTCTCACCATGTACCTCTCCAGCCAGAGACGGATGTGGTTCGAGGCTGAGTCACCGTTTCTCTCTGATGTCACTGCAGACAGAATCACTAATGAACCAACTAATCTCCAACTGGGCTCTGTGGTCGTCTGTCTGTGGGATGTAACGCACTCCGTCTTCGCTTGATGTGTCTGAAACTGCTGTTTGATGAGTGCTTTGGGTTTATTAATACACTTGCAGAATGTAAAGTCAGCTCCCCACTGTGAGAACAGCAAAACCATTGAAATTATCTATGATTTCCTCAAAGCATTTTCTTACATGTTTACTTTTTTGCCAAATGTAACGAGTGCATACATTTTCTTTTGACATAGAGGTCGAAACATTATCTACCCTGTCCCCACTATGTTTAACTTTATTACAAATAACATTCAGCTACCTACATAGATGCTCAAATAAACACAGTAGTCAGAGCTGGTTACGAGCCTAATTTTGCCTGTAGTTGTTCATGTCTTCAGTTTGTCCCAACTGACTTGTTTTATAACCAATGCTGTGTTCATTTATCTGTTCTGCATCTAACACACCACTCTGCAAAAAAACAAATGTACAGTCACGGAAAAAATTATAAGACCACCCCTTGTTTTCTTCAGTTTCTTGTTCATTTGAATGCCTGGTGCAACTAAAGGTACATTTGTTTGGACAAATATAATGATAAAAACAAAAATAGCTCATAAGAGTTTAATTTCAGAGCTGATATCTAGCCATTTTCCATGTTTTCTTGATAATAACCAAAATCACTTCAGTTCTTACATCAATAGCTATGGCATTATACTGATAAAAACAGTGCTTTTAGGCATTCCATGTTTTCTTTTCTGTCTGTTTTAGTCACATGACACACACAGGAGTTAGTACCTGATTGCATAAGCATTGTTTTTGATGACTTTTGATGGTCTAATAATTTTTTCCGTGACTGTACGTGCTTTGGTCATTCTTTCGGTCTTGCATATCTGAAACTCTGTAGGGGTGTTCTGTTATGTAATGGACTTTTTATGCCATGCAGATGATCTAGAGCCCTGTCACAGCCAAATCCAAAGATAATGTTATTCCACATAAGTGGTTACACTGGATCATTGAACAACAAGAGCCATAAATCATTTACTTGCAATATAAAAATCTGTGACAGACTTTCTATGAAGACACACCTGATAGGTAACGAGTTACTGTATCAGCTGTTGTGATATAATTTCTTGTAACTTTGTCATGATATAATGTATTTTGTGAGGTCACGGTGATCTTGACATTTGCCTACCATTTTTAATCAGTTCATCCTTTTAGTCTGAGTGAATGTACCAAATTTGAAACCATTTTCTCCAACTTTTCCTGAGCTATTGTTTAAAATAAAATGTGGACTAACATACTGACAGATACATCTGACAAACTCAAAGTAAGGGTGGGACTCATATCATACATGTGAAGTTTTGCGCCGACTGAACAGAAACTTGTTGAGTTATAACAGTTATTTTGGCGAGACATTAAATTTCGCCACCCCGCCCTAAACACACAGTGTGACACGCGCTCACCATTTCCGTAACTTTTCACCTCTGTCCTCTTAAGACTCGACTGACTGACTTTGACGTCAACTGAATGAAATCTATAGGCAAAATTTGTTAAAATGAAACATGAGTAAAATACCACAAACTGAGGCAAAATTCAAAATGGCCACCGTCGTTTTGGTCTGGTGTCATGGAACCAATTGACTTTTTCCCGTAAACCTTGTTGTGATGTACACTTATACCAAATTTATTTCTGATTGCTGAGAATGCAGCAGGGAGTAATGGTCTTTAGGGGATGCTACAGTCATTTTTATAGTTTAATTTGTAAAACATATTAAATATCAAATTTTTTTGCCACTGCTGATGTGTCAGCACTTGTACTCTAATATTGAAGATATTGAACATCAAATAAAATCTAAATGGAAGCAATTTTTATTCTCGGCCACACTGGCTGCAGGGTATTGTCATCAGTTGGTCGTCCGTCCGCCTGTCCATGTATGTGCGAAAACTTTGGCATGCACCACTAGTTCTCAACTGCAGGGGCCAGCAGATAGTCAACAACAATGATAAGGTGAGGAGAGGACACTTTGACTTTTTCACAGCTTTATCGACATGTCCTCCACATACAGGTCTGTCGCGTTATACATTTATGTATTGAGGTCTGGATTGAGGTTTGTGAGTAGGGGGTGCATGTCCAGCACATCATCTGTTCATCTGTCCGTCTGTATGTGCAAAAATTTGGCGTGCACTGAAGGCTAAAGGTTTTCAATTGCGCACGTTATGTTTATTTTTGAAGTGATTTTTTTTGCATAAATTCAGTGATTTCTGTTGAGAGGCCTGATATGGTCATTATTGCATTTATCACAGATATTTTGTTTTATTGTGTTTTCTGTGTCTATATAAAGGCCGTCTGCAGTGATCTAACAGCTGTGAATCATACTGACTCTGCTTCTTGGAAGGACACTCAGTTAAGGGTCATGTCCTCTTGGTGTTAACGCTGCATCTCCGGATGTGCTTATGGTTCTGTCTGCTTAGATACAGACTGACATTGCGCATCACCTTCCAGCCTATGCCATGTCATTAAGAGAGCTGTCAGGTTCCATTAAGGGCCACAGTCTGTGATTGAGTGACCGTTATGGATTTTGTTTAAACTATAAATAGTACAGGTGGCGTGTTTCATTTGAGCTGTTTGTCCACTTTAGGGTTAACTGTAGAGAAGTCAGTTCATGGTATAAACAGTACAAATAAAAAACCTCCTCAGAAGACACCAGTTACTGTATATTGAGGTGTCATCTGCAAAAGTGCATGAATGGTGGACCTTGTAGTTCACCCTGGGCTTGTGAGACATGAGGAACATTTTGTAACTTGTGACTTAAACCTGTTTTCCTGGCCTGATCCATTATAAAGCAGCACCGTTGTGTTCATGTGATTACAACACCACTGTATCCATAATTATTGAGCTGCACACCACAGCACAAAACAGCCAGGTACAGGCTGTTTATCTGGATCAAATGTGCAGGACAAATAACAGTTTCAAATTCTTCATGGAAAATATGTTTCTCATGGTGAAATTATTCGCAACACTACAGCTTCAGGCGTTTACACTGAATACAAAACAGAAATCATGCCGTCTGTTGTCTAGAAACCCTCTTCTGATTGAAATAATGGCACTGAATTGTATTTTAGAATATCAATACCAGCATCCATTGGGGATGCATTGACTCTGTCCTCATTTATTTAATGGAGAAGAGCATTTTAACACATTAGTTGTGTCCAGAATAAAAAATAAATATCTACTATGTTTTTAACTGAATGCACTTACATCAGCCAAATGATGTCTGTACATGTCTCCTAGAACTTCTGTTGAACAGTTGACATTAACCTATTTTCTCGAGGTGCTAATTTATTAAAATGGTGGTCCATGATTAATAAAAATCAATTTCATTTTGCCATCTACATGTGATTGGATGAAGTGGTCTTGAATGAGATACAGATGCTTTCAGGCTCCAAATGTCACAAGTAACAAAGTTTTGTCTAACTGAGCCTGTTACACATCCATTTAGTCTCCTCACCAAATGACATTTTGGGTACATAGGTAATGTCGAGGCATGACTAGTCTGTGGTTTAGTGGTTAGTGTGCAGGACTGACAGGTGGAAGACTGATATTTGATTCTTGTAAGTTACCTAAATTTTGTTTTCCATAAAAAAACAACACTAAAATACAGGTAGAGTTTAGTCAAACATTAAAAACAATGCTGAATACCGAATATAATAAGCAACACTTACATTTGCTGTTTTTTTGCATATAAATGTTTTATTCTAAACCTTTGAAAAGTTTGTCATGACTTGAGATGACATACCCACATTAAAATACTGTAAACACATGGTTGTCATAGTGTTATTAAAACCAAAGTCTGGGATTTTAGACACATCTGAGTTATAAACACTGGAAGTAACACTTAAAGTAGCATGCAAAACCTGTTGATTTTTTTTAATGTGCATTTATGTTCATGACCCTTTCCATGTACAGTATATTAGCATCTTTTTGCAGAATTATTTATTTTGGAATTTAGAAAATCAATTCTCACAGCAAGACAGAATGGGCCTAATTTGAGCAGCAGATGCTTATGCATACATTTTGAACAGACGACCAAATTTAGCCCAAAGTTTGATTCATGAAAAATGGATCTTGAACACTGATGCACATTTTATTATAATTTTATTAAATCATATGGTAACACTGCTATCTACCATTATGATCATTATGTCTATGATTGTTAAAGAACCATGTTTATATGGCAACACATTTTTTTTTTTTTTTTTTTTGTAATAAATGAGGGCTGTTATTTTAACAGCACACCCACTGAGCTAATTAAACTCCTCTTTCATCCATAAAACACTATGTTAAATCATGAATGTGCTTACATTCATAATGAGGCTCATCTATGTCGTCATGAATGAATAGATACATTCAACATGCTTGAGCTGGGATTTTGATGCAAGCCACAGACTTAATTAAAAACTGTCACCCTGGGTAAAAGACAAGATGCTGTTGTGTGAAAAGGTTTGTGTGGGTGGAAACTAAATGACTTCTTACAAACCCACGCATACAGTCAATACACGACCACATTCATGCATGCACGCACATGTAAAGACATTCATGAACACGTTTCCATACATGTGGCCTTATGTGGCCTGACATATTATGTAATGCTTCATCGACAGCACTCCTTGATTTTCTTCCACACTGACAGCTCCCCTCAGTGGCTGTCAATCACATGACTGACTGGGAAAAAGCAACAGGACTTACAGTGGCTTTGCTTGGAGTCATTGCACAAATGCTCAGCCTCTCAGCTCAGCATCAGTGTCCCAGTAGTCTATCTTTTTAGTGTATTGCAAGTCATCGAGACATACAGTAACTGTTTTGTTGCTAGTGATTGCTTTTAAGAACAAGAATATAATGATATATTCCAAAGCCACTTGGTTGAAAGAGTTATTCTTATTCATACTATTTTCTTCACCATCATATTGTGACTCCTCTTTGACTTGTATTACACATGACAGCTGATGGCCTTGGTACAGTCACTCACACACTGCATAAATCACTCTTGAGTGAGTACTGATTTATGCAGAACATCTCTCTTTCCATTCCCAAAAAAAAGGCAAAACTGTAACTCATTTACACTGTCTACTTGTATGGCTAAGAAATATGTTAAATTTGTAAAACCACCTCAGTGCTGAGGTGCCCTGAAATGCACTGTAACAATTACAAATGTCATGACTTACAAACACAAGACATTTTCCAGATCATAAATCAAACATTTGGTGTAGCAGACAACTGTATAAAGAGGAAAACAACAAGACACTCTGAAGTGTAAATGTCTTCTGTAATGCTACAAACTGTAAATAGCACTATGAATTATGGTGAGAATTTTAAGCATATCTTGCTGGATAAAAGCATTGAATAATAACATAAGACACAATAATGTGAACCTGCCTTCCATCCATCCAAATGCACAAGTGCATTTGTATAAGTGGCATAAAAAACTGTCCGTATTTTTAAAAATGGGCCAATTTGAGATCTGAAATGATCATATTTCTTATGAATTAATCAACATCAAATGATCCACATAGAGGCTTTTATCTGAATCCTTCTTTGTGTTGCAACTTATAAAATATTGAAAAGGTAGTTGCTGCAGAAATGTAAAGACTTTAGAGGGCTCTGAATGTGTACACACACCACAGGCAAGATGAAACTGATCTCATCACCATTATCTGAGGAAAAATCCCCTGTCTGAAGGTAAGTGTTGCAGCGTCATGAACAGCAGTAAGGTAGAGATAATGCCTGTCAGCCTCAGAGGTTCACTGCTCCAGTACAGTACTGTACATACCACAGAAGAAGACTAATGAAAGCTAATGAAGACAAAACAAGACTTAGAAATGAGACCAAACACTTCTGATCCTTTCTTAGACTGAAGACTGCTATCTCTCTTTCTCTCTCTCTGATCTACTGTCAGAAAAGTAGGATCATTACTTTGGTATGTGGGGATAATGGGGTATGATCTGTGAGTCTCTAATGTAACTCTCTGAGAAAATGACAGGAGCCTAAATTCTGCAGACAGAAAGGTGGCATTTTCCGAACCACTCACATGCCATACATAAAGTGTCCACATCTTCTTCCATTTGTATCATCTTCATACTCTCTGCTTTTCTACCACTACTGTGCTCATATGTAACATGTATGTGTGGACAAACACAGCGTTGCTCAATCTTACATGCATCAGCGTCTGTTTGTTGTAGATTCAGTAAGGCACAAGTGGATTATTCCTTAGGGCGAAAGCTGAAAGTCAGTCATGAAAGAACAAAAACATTCGTCTCTGTAGTGAGGGCAGAATACTAGCAAATGCAAGGCGTATTGATCCATGAAGACCTGTAAACTGAAAGAAAAAGACACATTCCTTTAAATACTTCTCTATTATGGAAAGCACAGAAATGCTGCCTCATCAGCAGGTGATGTTTCTTGTTGATGGCCAGCTTTTTAGAGAAGAGGATCCTTTTTTATCTGATGCAGATTTCAAGGCCTCCGGAGAAAAGCACAGATACATCTATTGCTTTCTATGGTTGACGAATGCTTGTGTTTCAGGCATATGAGCGTGTATGAATATTCTGATATTCTGAATGTTGCTACCTCAATATGGGCTTTTTTTTGTTTGTTTTCTTTCTCTGTATGAAAAAAGTTTGTTAAACTCATGCCTCTGATAGAATCCAGTCTCAGCCCAGAGTTTTTCTCTGATTCGACTCCATCACTTGCACAGTTGTCGATCATGTTGGCACAGACATAAGAAAGGGGGTTGGACGGACTTGTAGAATGAAAGTTTTTTTCATGTAGGAGTGTACATAACACTGAGGACCTTGATGGATGACATGTGTTTGAGTCACTCCAGTCCAAATGTTGAATGCACAGAGGAACTGTTTCACAGATATTCAGTCAGTAAATACAAGTGTGTGTGCCAGTCTGTGTAGGTTATGTCCTCTAGGTCAAAAAGGATCCACAATATTCTTTTTAATCATGCTTCTTAATTAAGACTTTCAATAATAGGAATCTCCCGGCGGTCTGCGTACTCTGGGCTGAGGCCGTTCAGGTACAGGCTGCCGTTCCTGCTCAGTGTCCCTGAGGTGGGACTGAGGGACAGAGTCAAGTTGGGATAAGTCTCTCTTTCCTCGCCCAGGTTGACCGACAGCGTCCTCTTGCCCGGAGTCATTTCCTGGTTGACGGACGCGTTGATACCCAGCTCAGATGACAGCTTGCGTTTAATGGACGCGGCACGCTGGAACTTGTCATAGATGTCAACACTAAGCCGCCGCCGGGTCTCTTTGAACTCTGCTGACACGTTGGCGGTCCACTCAGCTGCATGAGCTCGAAACTCCCCAACCTGCAGAAAGACAGACAAAAGATTCATCCACACTATAGAATACAGCATGTTTTCTGGCTGCAGTGAGCTGGGTGATGCACAGATCCAAATGGCTGCTAGTTGAATCTGCATTTTAGCTTTGAGCTCTCAGTTTCACTCATTCATCTTGCAGATAATCCCACCCAGGTGCAGGACTGAACGTTTCAGATGCTCCTTTGTACAAGAGCAGCTTGGCTTAAAGTACATCCTGCTCTGAACAGACTTTTGCATTTGTCAGTATCACCTACTGCACACTTGTTACTTTATTACCCCACCCCCTACAGGGGAGGCAAGGGGTAAGTTCCAATTTTCATTATTTTTTTTTAAATCTTTTTTTTCCTCATTTACCTATAATGGGTGAAATTTCACGTCTGTAGCACCAAAACTACTGGTTGAATTCATACCAAATTTGGTTTATAGATTGCCAGTGACCCACAATAGATGCAGTTACATTTTGGGAAAAGTTGGTCAAAGTTGTAATTTTTTAATGAATTTTTTTTAACTGTTCTTCTTCTCCCATTTACTTATAATGGTTGAAATTTCAAATGTCTATAAAAACATCAATTTTGTTTCAATGTACTTCAAACTTGCCACATATATAGAGGTAATTAATATGCTTACATCACAACACACATAGACATGATGACATCAGCTGGATCCATGCCAAAATAAGCTACAATACGTGTGAGGGGCGGGGTTTGTTGTGCCTGGCACCACTTGTTTACCATTATTATTTCTATTTATGTCATTCAGTCACTTTACCAATTTTGTTTTATATTTTTCATCTTCTCTTTATTTTTCTTTGTATTTGATGTTTATTGTCTTGTGCTGCTGTATATTTGAATTTCCCCCTTGGGGGATCAATAAAGTACATCTTATGTTAAATTTGTGTTTTTACTTATAACCCAGAAAATTACTTTTACATCCACTTACATAAAACACACACTTGATTCCTTTTTGTCTTTATATAAAAACACAAATTGCTGCTAAAACCATGAGACAACAGCATGTACTGGATTGAAGAGGCTTATTCTTATCATAATGGAGGTTCTCTGCCTACTAAATGGAGTTTTCCTCTTTCGTTCAAGAGGTGCATGGCTTCTTTCAACAATCCAAAAGTGTGTTGAGGTCAATGTTGCTGTGTTGTAGACCCATGTGAGTTGCCCGGAGCCAAAATCAGACCCTCAGCCTCGCTTGCTGTTGGTTTATCAGTGCCCACACAATCCTGGATGAGAAGCTGAAGTGGTTTCTTTCGGTATTCTAATGCGTCCTCTTAAACCTCTGCACCTAGAACAGTAGATCTTGGATCGTACCTCCTCAACAACTCATGATCCTGTAGACAACTATGTGCTCTTACCAAGCTATTTGAACACCTCTTAGTTCCTCTTCTGCAGTTTTCTAGGCAGCCATCATGTATGTGTAGGACCAAACTGGCTGAGTAGATGTAGGCAGAGAAATTGTTGGCTGATGTAACTTTGAGCAAGGCACTTAACTCCCCATTGGCTCCCTAGGCACTGCACATGGCAGTCTATTGCTCCGAGCGACATGTTCAGCTAGTGATGGGTTAAATGCAGAGGTTCCGCTTTGGTGTGTGTTGTATGTTTCCATGTAAAATATATGCTGACAAATAAAGATTCTTAATCTCTGTATAAGGCCACATTTATTCTACTTCAAATAAACAGCCTGATCTGCTCAGATCATATTTCACTCTGTATTTTATAAAGCTGCAACCGATTAATCGATTAGGTGCTTGAAGCAAATGCAAAAATTCACAATTTGACTGATCGACTCTAATTGATTGAAGGGAAATATTCTATTGCAGTTTTCCTGAATTGAAGCTTCTTTGTGCATCACGATAAGCGTCCGTGTGAAACACAGCAGTGGAACCAATGTTTAACAGCAGAGAAATGAAGGAAACAAAGTTTTGATTCAGGAGAACTGTGGTTGAATGAATTTTTTTTTATCACTTTGAGTCGATTAATCATTTCAGCTCTATTATTTTATCATATATTTAACAGTTTTTATTGTATTTCTATTGTTTTATTATTTATTCAACAACTCTAGTTTTATTGTGAAGCACTTTGTGACCATTGTTTGTCAAATGTGCTACATGATTAAATCTTACTTATGCACATTAATAGATAATGTATTCATTGTAATATTATGAACGTGTTATGGAGACATATAATGAAATACTTTATAGTAATATAACTGCAGAAACAAACAAGGTGAGGACTTCAGCCCAAAAAATGCCACTGACGAATAAGTATCATAGTTAGAATATCACTGACGACCACTGGGACTGACTCCAAAGAACCCTCAAATGCTAACTAAGTTGATAACTTATTTCTAACCAGGACTCATTCTAGTGTCATTCATTTTTATTAGAACTCCCTACTAAAACTACTGTGGTCCATCTTTTAAATATTTCTCATCACAGCTTGAATAAGTACAAAAAGTCAACACAGTGAACAGTCAAAATTACAAGCGACTGGCTTCTGAACGGCATTTCAGAAACAAATGACATCTTGGTCCCTGTGTCCACTATTTATAGACAGTCTATGGATAAATTCAAGTGAACTTAAAAATAGATTTTCATGTTCTTTTTCCTGATGTTTTATACACAGGTTCTCCTCTGATTCCCATGGTACTAGGGACTGTGTGACTCCTTAAACCTCACAGGAATTATTAATATTCCTACCATGCCCAAACCAAAAGATCTAAGTCAGTCTACACCAATTTATCTCATTCTCACACACATACACTGGCGATGAACTTTCACACCTGTATATGAAAATGCTTTCTTTGAAATTATATATAGCATTTGACGAAGAAGCTAAAGGTTAAGCTGGATTTTTATTATTAAATACGGCCTTAATGTGGCAGTTTGGAAAAGGCTTGTGCAGATCACGTTCTTAAGTGTTACCTTGGAGACATTATTTAAATGCACTCTTCTGCCTAAGCCAAAGGTAGTCCTGCACAACCAGACCTATCTCTACAACTCTGCTTTAATGATGTCCTTGAGAAAGGTCTGGCTGAGCCCTTTAATGTTGTAGAATGAGGGAAAAAGCTTTTTGGGGTTGTTTGTATTGCTGTAAAACGTTTCACATTTGTCTTAGGCAGCATTAAACCGAGATAGCAGTTATAGTTGGACAGACTGAGGTGGAATCAGTTTGCTATATTTTTATTTACAAACCATAAACATCTGAGTTATCTCCTATCACACACCAGCAGCTGTTAAACGCCTTTCTCTTCTAGATGTCTGCTCTACAGGGTTCCCAGGATTTGCTCAGGACTTGGTTGAACAGCTTTTTCTATTTCAACCTTTAGAAGACTCTGCAGCTTCATGAATTTGTTTCTCTAGAGGAGTTCAAAGCTTTGCTAAAAAAAAAAAAATCTGCCACTGCCACTACACTGAAAGTATCTATAGTCTCTCGCCTGTTTTAATTACCATAGTTCTATTTTTCATATCTTTTTCTTTTTTGTCTGTGGTCATTTTTAAACCTTTTTAACTTTGGTCTTCCACTAAATAAATAAATAAATAAAAAGGTAAATTAGGAGTAAAGGTTAAATAAATAACACAAAATGTGTTCATTTAGAGGTGTTAGTATATGCATGCTTTCTCCTTTCACCTAATTAAAACTAGAAAATCACACAGAGGTCACTATAATATTCATTTCATCTTCAAATTCCATATTATATTAAACCACAAACAAAACCCAAATTTTGACTTATTTTTCATCCTTTTTCTTCCCTTTTGTCAGCTGCTGTCACTAGTTATGCAAATACACTGGAGGATTTTGAAGCCTGGTTGCGGCAAACACTTGAGGAGATTTCTCTAATCTCAAACGCACAAGAAAAAACAGCACATCATGGACTGCAGGATATTACTGGTGCAAAACGTCATGCAGGTGTTGACAAAAATTTGCTGGAGTGAGTGATACTTTAGAGTGAAAAAAGCCAAAGACAAAAAGAGTCTTAATGAGGAAGTAGTGGGTCTAGAGAGGCGGCAAACATGCAGGGAAAATACCAACCCATTATAATATGTAATCTGTTAAAATATGTTAGTATAAGTAGCCTGAGGAGCTATAATTTACACTGTTTATGTTTATGTTTATGCTTACGCATTTGGCAGACGCTTTTTTCCAAAGCGACTTACAGGGGAAAACCAATTAAATCACTCAATCAATCAAATTTTATTTATATAGCGCCAGATCACAAGAAAGTTATCTCTTGACATTTTATATATAGAGTTGGTCAAAACCAGACTCTAAGTCAATTTACAGAAACCCAACAGAATCCTCCAGGAGCAAACACTTGTGACTGGTGACAGTGGCGAGGAAAAAACTTCCCTTTAACAGGCAGAAACCTCGAGCAGACCCAGACTCCTGAAGGATGGCCGTCTGCCTTGACCAGTTGGGGTTAAAGAGAGAGAGTAGAGAAGGGGAAAAAGAGAGAGCAATAGAGATAGGGACTGGGGGAGAGGGGGAGAAGGGGGGAGTAGGGGGAGACACATGGAGGCGGTTGAGGATAAGTGAGTGGTGATGATGAGGGCAGGGAAGAGGCCGGACCACCGCAGCAGGTCCAGAGATAATCGTGAAAGAATCTGTGGTTGTCCTGGGAAAAACCTTATTAGAATATTTAAAATGGAATGTTTGAAAGTGCTAGGACAGGAGGTGCTCTCGGAAGAGCTGGGTCTTCAGGAGCTTCTTGAAGATAGGCAGGGATGACTCTGTTCTTGTAGCACTTGGTAGAGCGTTCCACCAACATGGAACGACCCATGAAAAGAGCCTGGATTGTCTTGTACAAGGTCTGGGGACCACCAGACTACGTTCCCCAGACGAGCGGAGTGGTCGTGGGGCAACATAAGCTTTTATTAGTGCACCTAAGTAGACAGGAGCAGACCCACGGAGAATTTTGTAGGCTAGGATTAAAGATTTGAATTTGATGCGGGCAGCTATGGGTAGCCAGTGTAACTCAATGAGTAAGGGGGTGACATGTGCCCTTTTAGGCTGTTGTTGAGGTTCTGACTGAAAGTATTCATGTAATCACTCTGGTTTTAACTCCTAAATAACAGCTCAGATCTGCCTTTAAGCTATTTGAGAGAGTTAAGATTCACATTACCTGATAAACTCTGCTGAAAATCAGGTTCCAACAGCTTTGAATTAGATGCAGATTGAAGGGAGGAATAAATCAGGCCCAAAATTGCTTATCTTCCAGCATGAGGCCAGTATTGGTTTAACAGACTGTTACAGTAACAAATGTACTACTTCTAACTTCTTAGTTGGGGCACTGTTTGTTTTTTTAAAAGTTCATTACAGAAGATTTGTGAGTGCTCATGAAGTTTGTGTTGAAGTCTGTGTCATAATGGGAGTAGGTAATTTCTTTTTTTTGTTGTTGTTTTTTTACTTAATTGCATTTCTAACAGTGTCATTGTGTGTGTTTCATAATGTTCAGTGGTAGAGGACCAGCAGAGTGACACTGAAGAACCTAGGAGTGAGAGTAAAGCCTGGTTCAGACCAAGCTGTAATTTGCTACTGATTGCAGTGCTCCACTCTGCAACCAGACCAATGCACTGAGACACAACAGTACACGGTCACGGAAAAAATTATCAGACCACCCTTGTTTTCTTCAATTTCTTGTTCATTGTAATGCCTGGTACAACTAAAGGTACATTTGTTTGAACAAATATAATGTTAACAACAAAAATAGCTCATAAGAGTTTAATTTCAGAGCTGATATCTCACCATTTTCTATGTTTTCTTGATAATAACCAAAATCACTTCAGTTCTTACATCAATATCTATGGCATTGTACTGACAAAAACAGTGCTTTTAGGCATTCCATGTTTTCTTTTCTGTCTGTTTTAGTCACACGATACACACAAGAGTTAGTACTTGATTGCATAACCATTGTTTTTTGATGACTTTTGATGGTCTAATAATTTTTTCCGTGACTGTATCAGTTCAAATAGGAACAGCTCGTCCTTTCTAACTTCATTTTTTTGTAGCTGGATATACTTTGTACTGTCTTAAAATATGAGGATAGATTTATTTACTGCAGCTCTACTTAAGGTATTTGATTTTATTTCATGGCATTGAAACAGCAAAGCCTTTCCTGGAGCGGTCCTGTTGTTTACAGGTTCTAGTGTCACCACTAATAAGGAAAGAAAACACAGATTATCGAGATAGGATTAACCAGGGAAAAGGTGATCATAAAACTGCAGTTTGTTGTAACAGGTGGGCTACAATTCACAAATAAAAAGTAAAATACACTATATTACATAATGTTCTCAAACTAGCTATTGGTGATTTGACAAACTGAGTCACTGATGACACCATCAGCTGACTTGAGGGTTGTTGAGGCAGATCTGTTCACATGTCTATGATATTCACCAGCAATATTCTTCAGTGGTTTAACCCATAAAGACCCAAATATCTACCACCAACCAAAAGCATCTACTGTTATGAACTCTTTATCCACTAATCCTATCAGTACATGTAAATAATTGGTGTAAAATGCAGATTGCAGATGCAGATCTTTTTTCATGGTCATCAGATATGACCCATTTAGACGTTCAGAGGCTCCATAGTAAACGTGGAAACACCGCCATCTTCTACAACATTGATTCTCCAGTAAAACCCACGGAGTTGGATCAGTGATAGTGGATGGACACACTTGGTTTATGTTCAATTAATGATATATTTTACTGAAAAAGTCAGGTTTTCTTCAGTTTTTTGTGTTTTGATACCATAACCTGTGACTTTACTTTTAGCTTTTATGAACATACATGATCAGTCAATTAAACATAGGAAAATAGTTGATTTTAAGTGGAAAAAAATGCTATATTTAGAGACTTAATAGAGAAAAAAATTCATTTGGGAACTGCCATAAAAGTCACGCTTGTCATGTGAGACAGCTAAGTAATGGAAAACACTAAGTACACAAGCGCACACACTGGGGCTTAGCCGATGTTTAAGAAAATAAAAAGCTTGATGAAAGAAAATTAAAAATGTCCAAGGTCTGCGTCTTTTTATTGTTCTGCTCCAAAACATTTTTTAAGGCTTTGTCCTTGGCCTGAGCCCAACACTTCCACAAACTTCGACAAAAATCAGTCAAGCAGTCTCACATAATCTCACTTAGTTACGGACAACTATAGCAGATAATCGTGACTGATCTCTCTGATAACCTCCATGTTAGAAAGGTAATAATGTGTAGTTGAAAAATTGTGACATCCATGTAGAACATAAATATAATTAGAAAAAGGTAGCTGCTGTTACATCATTAAACATTACGAGCAATCTAACAGGTATAAAAGGTATTTTTGGAAATGTTCACTGGTGTCAGAACGAGGACAGGTTAATAGAACTGACAACCTCAAGGTTAACAGGTGACCAATAATTTATGGAGTTCATTCTTATGAACATAAATGCCATGGCTATTACTCTGTTCAGACGCTGCTTTTCCCTTTAGCGTTCCTCCACATGTGCTGGCTGTTCTTCAATTAGCCACGACCATGAAAGAACCTTCATCTATTATTTGTACTGGTGAATGTGAATCGATCTTACATTTCAACTGTAGATGTGGAGATTAAAAATATCAAGTAGAATGAGAGTGGACTGATTTTGGAACAGATTTCAACTAGGTGATGATACAGTCACGGAAATAATTATTAGACCATCAAAAGTCATCAAAAAACAATGGTTATGCAATCAAGTACTAACTCCTGTGTGTGTCATGTGACTAAAACAGACAGAAAAGAAAATATGGAATGCCTAAAAGCACTGTTTTTGGCAGTACAATGCCATAGATATTGATGTAAGAACTGAAGTGATTTTGGTTATAATCAAGAAAACCATGAAAAATGGTTAGATATCAACTCTGAAATTAAACTCTTTTTGTTGCTATCATATTTGTCAAAAACAAATGTACCTTTAGTTGTGCCAGACATTAAAATGAACAAGAAATTGAAGAAATCAAGGGTGGTCTAATGATTTTTTCCACAACTGTATTTTTCACGCCATGGATTTTAACGCATTATTTAGAGTTAATACTAGATGGAATCACATTTTCATACGAGAAATTATAATACTCTTACTCATTAACATCATATTTGACAGACTCTTATGACTATTTTACCATCTTCTGCCATATCAGAGGGGCTACATATTAAACTAATCATAGAAGCTTGACCGTTATAAACATGCTTTCATTTTCTGTTACATTTATTATCAGAAAGCTGTCTACTCTACCACCAAGTAATAAACAAGAAATGATTGTGTGACCCATTGGCTGTTGTGTCTAAGGACTTTGTGCTTTATCTGGACTGGATCTTTTTTATGGTCCTTCAGAGGCGACCGAGAAGAGAAGAGCGAACCCATCATTGATCCCACCTTCATAATGCATTAAGCCTCTGCCTCTAGGCTTTTTATTTATTTATGGAGCTCCGAGGTGTCCTCTCAGGTTAGAATTTATGTTGTGTGTCTGTATGTGTGCACCGATCAGAAACTCTTCACTGCACACACTTGTGTACGTGCTTTCTCTGCCTTTTTTTCACTTTTCGTCAAACATTCTCCCATAGAGATTTAATTCCTTGTAGCGCTCACAGCATTCATAGCTGTATTTACGCCTTTGCAAGGATTTCACCTGCACACTGCCATATAGTTACCCTCCTACAGACAAAAAAACATGATTATATGTGGCTGGTTTGTGCAGCACTGTACCTGATTTTGCTAATACATACAAACATACATATACATACATACATACATACACACACACACACACATATATATATATATATATATATATATATATATATATATATACATACATACATACATATACACACACATATATATACATACATACATATACATATACACATATATATACATACACACACACACACATATATATATATACACACACACACACATACATATATATATATATATATATATGTGTGTGTGTGTGTGTGTGTGTGTGTGTGTGTGTGTGTGTGTGTGTGTGTGTGTGTGTGTGTGTGTCTAATTTTTTTTACACATTCATTTTTCATTTAAATAATGAACCTGCCAGAACAGCAAGGTACTTTATTGCTGAGCAGCAGCCACTGGAAACACCAAATATTCAATCCTGGTCGTGTATAAGATGATATTTACTCCACAGGGTGCAAACAGGAGGCTATTCATCACTTCAGATTTATATCTTGTGCAGTAAACTGGAAAACAGTGTGAGGTATTACTCTGACAGTGTGAAAGAGAGTTAAGGACGCTTGTTTGAGTAATTTGATCCAATGGAAAAGTGGAAGTTTTAATCTTTTCTATGGATAGCATCACAAGCGTTATGAAAAGAAGGATAAGATGTAGAGACCACTAACCCTTTCTCATTCCCAGGCTATCAAATACTGTTTTAAATGGAATGGAATGGAATGGAATGGAATGGAATGGAAGAAGAGAAGAGAAGAGAAGAGAAGAGAAGAGAAGAGAAGAGAAGAGAAGAGAAGAGAAGAGAAGAGAAGAGAAGAGAAGAGAAGAGAAGAGAAGAGAAGAGAAGAGAAGAGAAGAGAAGAGATCTTTATTGTCACTGTCACAGGAATTATGAAAATCCGTTTAGCAGCTCAGTTCAATTTAGCAGCAAAACACTTTGTGCAAAAGGGTCTGTATAAGAAAAATATCACACAGACTATTTAGAAAAAGTAGGACTGTGCAAAGGTTTCAGAATAAAATGTTAAAACACATGTGCTGCTAAAGCACTACTAGAACTTCTGAAATGAACAAAATATACAAAAAGAAATATACAAAGCTAACTCTATACTACAGATGAGAGGTATATTTTAAATTAAATAAACACAGTTTTAGAAACTAGAGATGTATGTCTTTCATGCTGTTTTAGAGAAAAAAGAAATTGACCCTGACGTTCACTTTTGCTTGGCCAGGCCCATATTCTTTTCAGTACCAGTAATAAAATAAAAATACCAAAAAATTAAAGGAACGTTTTGGTATCCTCTTAACAAGATACAAAACAAGGGTCTGAGTTTGCTAACGTATGGCTCAGCAGATTTGCATGGAGGACTGCTGTGGTTGGTGTCACAAAAACTGCTCAAATTTGCAGGAAATAAAGATGTGGAGATTAAATAACATTGCACAGAATTCACAGGGAATTGTTGAATTAGCTTTAACTTCTTGAAGGGACTGATTAATGAATTTTTGTTGTCTTGTTTTTTTTTTTTGGTTTTTTTTGCTTTCATTGCATTAACAAATAGTAATTAATAAAAACTCTGTTATATTCTGGCATCGTTCCACAGTTCCATTACAGAGATGATATAGCCCTACAGAACAAGTGCCATTAGAGGCGCATGTCCCCAGCCTCCACAAAATGGAAAAGCTGCATTTGTTACAGACATCCTTGACTTGACCCATTAACAGCTGAGGAGTCAAGTACTGTCTTGAGCAGTTTACTGGAAAGATATAATGGTTTTATGGTTCTGCTCCAGAGACAAAATGACAGGAAACAGTAATGATGGACAACATGGACAGAAGACTGATGGAAAAGCAGAGGACACCAGGCCGACTCATAACTGATAACCTATAGCAGGTCTGATGATAATGATGATGATGATGAACAGACACGCTTAGAAGGTCTTCATTATGAAATGGTCAATGGTCCAACACCATCTACACTGGCTTCTCACCGGCTTATCGGCCGACAGGCTGTAAGTTATTGTCATCATGCGGTGTCCGTCGTCTTTACAAAAATTTCAATCGTCTTCTTCTCCGAAACTACAATTCCGATTGACATCAAACTTGGTATACAGCTTCTTTATGACGATGTCAACAAAAGTTAGTGAAATTATTTGGATCTGGATCTGATTCTGGATTTGGTGCAACTTTGAAAAATTTCCCCATTACAAGCGATAGGAAGTGGATCGATGCAATAACTCAGTAAATATAAATGATATCCAGTGTAAATTTCTACAGTCCAGCCCTGATGGGGAGATGACCAAAACATAATGGCCACATGCTGATCAGGATCTTCTTCTGGATCTGGGAACTTATGGAAAATTTATCATGGGCTCTTATGGGGAAAACATTTCAATCATCTTTTTCTCCCAAACTACAGTTCTGATTCACTTCAAACTTGGTATACAGCTTCTTTTTGATGATGTCAACACGAGGTATTGCAATTATTTCGATCCAGATCTGATTCTGGATTTGGTGCGACTTTGAAAAATTTTCCCATTATAACAGATAGGAAGTGGATTGATGCAATAAATCAGTAAGTATCAATGACATCAAGTTGGAATTTGAATTTTTTACAGATTTGATTGGAATATGACCAAAACATGGGCTATTTCTGTAATATACTAAATACACATAACTGGGTGAGAATAAATGGCATCTGGATACATTTCTCAAAGCTTTTAATTTGGCCAGTAAGCTACAGGGCCATTGGTCCTTGTCATGCCTGCCACCAGATGCTAGTCTGGTTTTGTCTGTCTTGTGTGTTTGTCTGTCACTTCCTGTTTTATTTTGTTAAATTCTCCTCGTGTGTCATGTCTGGTGTCTTTGCTTCCTGTCCCTAATTGTGTCCACCTGTGTGATTACCTGTCCCCGCCCTGATTTGTTCCACCTGTGTCTCACTGTCTTCCCTCCCTTTTGTGTATTTAAGCCCTGTGTTTTCCCCTGTTCGTTGCCAGTTCGTATATTCCTTGTGAGATACTTACCAGCGTTTTTGGATCCTGTCTGTCTGTCTGCCTGTGTTTGACCCAGTTTGCCATCTCTGTTTTTCGCCTGTTTGCCTATCCCCTGTCTGTGCTTCTGCCTCCAACTGACTCAATATGTGTTCGACCATATCGCCTGTTTAACGGTACGTGAGCTAGCCTGATCCATATGTCCTGTTGCCTTTCCGTCTGCCTGCCCGTGTATGACCTGGTTCTGCCACTGACCTCCCTCTGCTTTTCCCTAGTCGGATTCCCGACGTGCTTTACCGATCCGGACTGTGGGTTTTCGTCTCCAGTCCGATTTACTAACCCTGAGAAGAACCCGGGATTCTGTGTTCTCAAGATTTTGTTCATATTCATTATCAGAGAACTGTCAGTGAACTTTGTGTTTAATAAACACCGTGAACTTTTACGTCTGTCTCTGGGTCATGCATGTGGGTTCAGTTTACGTACTCGGTCCATTACAGTCCTATTTTTTTTATTATACTACTGGGTCTGATCAAGCGAAAGTGAACATCAACATGAAAAAGTAAATTTGCACACATTTATCAAGTGGGCTCATTTTTTAGCTAAAGATCTCTATTTTATGGACCTGTTATGCTTTTTAAAATACCACAAGTTACGGCCAATTTCATCAATTGTACTTTTTACACCATAGCCATACACCATAGCCGAATTTGATGCTAAAAATTATATCTAAAAAATTTGAAGATTTATTTAATCTGTTGATTATATAGATGATTAAGTTTCAAATATTACATTTTCATGATTTTGTGAATATTATTGATATTCATGAGTTTGAACATTTGTGAGTTGCTTAAAAGGCCCTGTCCATGTGTTACCACAAAAACACCAATTTTGAATTTTCACATTACTAGAATTCAGATATTTGAGTGAAACTTTCAAGTAATGATCTTTTGATACATTTTGGTTGATGCATACAATGGTAAAGAGTCATCCACATGTTACTATGGCAACCTGTCCACGTGTTACCACATTCTCATGTCAATAAAACAGAGACTTTTCAATATTTTACTCCAAAATGTATTTTCAGCATAGTTGAACATAATATCTAAAAGGTTTTGTCCTACTTGATATCAGTTTCTGTCGGGTTAGGGTTGCATGTTTTGAATGTTTGCGTAAAGCTGAAAAAATTGATGTCCATCTCATGTCCACGTTTTGCTGAGCACATTATTATTATTTATTATATTATTATTATTTTTATTCATTATTATCATATTCATATTATTATTATTTGACATTTTTCACCTACAAATTGTATCTCCTCAAATTTTGTTACACATAATGTTAAAGTGCTTATAAATACCTACTCAAACATGTATAATACATGCATAGAAGTTACTCTGTTTACATGACAGAGACTGTTGAATACAAAATGTGTCCATGTGTTACAACTTGATCAGACCCTACATTATCAGAATCCCTAAGAATGAGCATAAATACAAGTAACAAAAAGTATAAATCTAACAAACCGAACCAGGATGGATAGACAGACAGTACAGCTTCTTCTATATATAATGAACAACTACAGAAACATTACCCCAGGTGTTGTTCATCCCTCCCTAGATCTTACCAGCCAACAAAACATAAATTGGCCTTGAGGCTTGGGGACGCTCACAACAGTTTAGAAAGTTGAAAATGAACCCCAGCAAGCTTATTATTAAGCTACACGCAGGCATTCCTCAGCTCCCTGAAGGATTCTAACTGCTCTTCTGTGAAATGTCTACAAGCCTCTAAGGTGAAATTGTCTTTTTCCTCCCGCACTGCTGAGAGCCTCCTTATCTCCCACTCACTTCTGTTATTATGTAAGGTACAATGTAGCACGACATACCTCCTCTTTAGTTTTCTGGGAGATGACACGGAACCAATCTCCGATCATACTGAGCACAGCAGCGAAGTACGCCAGTCCCACCAGGATCCAGAACCACACCACCGGCTTGTAGTAGTCCAGATACACTGGGCTTTCTGATTCCCCAGCTGAAGCAAAACCACAGAAAAGTACATTATGCACCTCTGTTACATCAGCCTGGGCTACTTTTTGATATTTAATAAACTGTATTATAAGAGTATTGACAAGGTTCAGTGATTAGAGGCAGTATTTGGTTTAAGATTCAATCTTCCTGTGCTTTAACCTCCAACTTCCAGTCTTTACTGAGCTCTGCCCTTTGAAACAGAGACAAGAGCCTTGTATTTTGCTGCTGCACAGCCTTTCAGTGCCTCTGGGTTTTTGGATCAGGTTCTGATTATAACTAATTTGTGCAGATAAACAGAAAAATAGAGAGAGAAATCAGGCAGATAAAGTGAAAATATATCATACGAAGGATGTTCCTCTGTTTAAGATGTGTATTTATTTTCTGTTTTACACATCCACTTTTAAAGGCAGCTTCATCTTCTTCACACAGCTTCTTCATCTTCTTCACACAGATCTGATACTTGTTAGCACAAAAATGTGAGAGTTGAGAGAGGAAAATTCATTAGGATAAAAAAAGCTCACAGCGAGTGCTCTTTTTCTCTCTATTTGTCCAATTATGTGGACATTTTCTACAAAGAATTCAACCAACTATGTTCTGTGTATGTACAATTATGTATGTCCTGGATGTACATATATACACAGTTGTATATAAATATACAACTGTGTATGTAAGTAAGAAGATGTACAGAGATTTCCAGAAACCTCAGCACTAGATTTGTTTGGTTTTTTTTGTTTTTTTTTAACAAATGAAGCATCTTGTCCATTGGTTTCACTTCCCCTGAAATCATTAATCTCAGTCAACTCAAAGTGCAAACCCTGCTTTAATGCATTCATATATGGGCTTAGCTGCCATGGTGAGCTGAATCTGTTGGATCAGTCAGCTGGGTTTAAGCAGAACAGCCAGTTTGCACAGCGTGAAAACAGATAGCCATCGGTTACAGCATCGGTTTAGCAGCAGTCCAGGCTGATTAGTTTACTGTAACCGCCTGGGTTGGCACAGGTGGTGTAATCTAATCTATAATCATTAGGCCTGCTCAAGGAAATTTAATCTAGCGGCTAACTCTTGGTGATATTTACCATCTTCCTGTCCCTTGTTGTCTGTCAGGCAGGTAGGTAATACCCCGTTGTTTACACCCACACAAACAAACACACACACACAATTAAACATGCTCAGTCTCATGTTTTTCCTGAGTTTGGCAGAGATGTACTTTTCATGCCCTGGTATTAAAGCTGCAGGAGTTGAAAAAAAAGGGGGAGTTTGAGAATACACACCTTATATCTGCAGTTCTTTCTTCTCACTCAAGTCAATTAAAAGACTAATTATACAGACAGACTGCTGTGGAAAAGTACTCACTTCAGTACACCAGTGTGAAATGTACTGGATGTAAAACATGGTAAAACAGAAACATGTTTTAAAATTTGCGAGTCCAATGTTCAAGTATTTGAGCATTTTGGTAAATATGAGTTTGTACAGTTGCGGAAAGAATTATTAGACCACCCTTGTTTTCTTCAATTTCTTGTTCATTTTAGTGCCTGGTGCAACTAAAGGTACATTTGTTTGGACAAATATAATGATAGCAACAAATAGCAACATTAGCTCATAAGAGTTTAATTTAAGAGCTGATATTTCGCCATTTTCCATGGTTTTCTTGATAATAACCAAAATCACTTCAGTTCTTACATTAATATGTATGGCATTGTACTGCCAAAACTGTGCTTTTAGGCATTCCATGTTTTCTTTTCTGTCTGTTTTAGTCACATGATACACACAGGAGTTAGTACTTGATTGCATAACTATTGTTTCTGATGACTTTTGATGGTCTAATATTTTTTTCCGTGACTGTATTTGTTGAACAGATGGGAGTGTGAACCTTTTGAATACCTAAATCTAGTGCTGACCAAAAGTATCTACTGATCTAAAATGTTGAATAATGATGTTGAAATACTAACCCTATCAATCAATATGTAAATAATTCTGTTAAAACGCAGTTTCTCAGCTTTTCATCATCATCGATAATCACCCCTTGACATGTTCAGAGGCTCTATAGTGAATGTGAAAACACCGTCAACATTGATTCAAAAGTAAAACCCATGTAATTTGACAAATGTTAGTGGTTGTAGACATTTACTTAATAATATATTTTGCTGAAAAAGTCCCTTTTTCTTCAGTTTTCATATCATAACTATTGGATTTACTTTTAGCTTTTATGAGCATCTATGTGATCAGTAAATTAAATACCCGATGTCCACTGAAAAATGCAAAATGCAAAGGATAATATTATAATAAATGGTGATAAATGACTTAGACAAAGTTACATTTAAAGACAAATTCCTTCAGAAGTCCCAAAAATACTTCATGTTGAAAAATTGCTATGCTACATAAACACTGAATACAGAAACTGGTCTATGGGGGGCTCATCACTATGGTGCACATCTGCTGAATCCAACTGGCTAAGCAGTAATTCCACAATAAATACACAGCAGCAAACATGGAAATGAAAGACGTCCCATAAATACTGTGTCAACAGAAACACAACTGACCTTTCTCCCCAGCAACAAAATCTCCAAAGCCAATGGTTGTGAGTGTGATAACGACAAAGTAGATGGACTCAAGCGTGCTCCAGCCCTCGATGTGCTTGAAGATGACGGCTGGCAGAGCCACGAAGATGAGGCACCCGAACAGGATGAAGAGCAGCGTGGAGATGACACGGATCTGTGTCTGGCTGACTTTCCACTTCTGGGTGAAGAGAAAAGAATTGTCGGTACAGAGAATAGACCCATTTCAGATACAGAGATGACTGTTTCATTGAATTCAGTGGGAGTAAAAGGAAAAACACTTGAACTGTGACTACATTTGAATTTCAATAGGGTGGCTGTTGATTAGAACTAGTAACATCTATTCTGTTCAAATGACATTAACAAGCAATAATTGTTTTTTTATGTGACAGATATGATTTTTTTTTCAGTTTAACCCATAAGCATCAGTCTGCATAATAGGACTTGTGTAGGAAATTAACACTTGAAAGCGTGCTGCCTATTTCCCACAGGCTTCATGTAGTGATGAGTCATTTCCTTCAACATCTTTCGAGGGATAGCTACTACATTTACGATTTTCTCACAAAAGCTGTTCTGTCAGTATCATGGTATGTGACGTTACTCTTTGTCAGATGGCACGCCCACCAAATGGTTAGGTGTCATTTGACATGCCACATATGGACTGCTGGATAACACTTTTGTAGCATATATTATACATGACCTCTCACATCTACGGCTCATGCTTTTGATAATAACAGAGAATTGTAAATTGAGCTGAGCCTTGCAGTCTCTTTTTTTGCATTACAGTAGATTACATCTTGTGTGCGCTGCTGTTTTCTGTGAAGCCTTTCCTCTTGATGTTGCTGTTTTTACTTGGTTGACGGTTCATCGTGCCCTTTTCCCTTCAGGTTACATAAGCTCAGAGCACAGTGCCTCTAAGGGGAAGCTTAAAGTGCAGGTACACCTCGATAACTATCATGTCAAATGCAGTCTCTTCACGAAGCGATGCACTGGAGTATAGTAGAATACAGTAATGTGGAAACAGCAGCAAAACCTAACAGGAATACAATAAAATGACTGAAGACTAACATTAATATATTCCAAAGGGACAGATGCAGCCTGTATCTTCACTGCACAGCTATTCAAGTGGACGATACTGTTCATTTATTTCAGTTGCTTGAACCAGCTGCCAACTACTTTTCTTATCCCCAGAGAGGCACGCCATTGAAGCAGCTATAAATCAACACACTAATTTACCTGTTGCTACTGAGTGATTGTGTATGGCTTCTTTATGAGAAAGCTTTCCATCTCCTTAGAGACTTTTTCAGCATACTAAGCATTTTATGTGGCTATAATCAGTGTTAGTCTGCAAACACCAGTGCCTGCTGCTCTTCACTCACTCATATTTACTGTTTTTGTGTTCTTTTTTAAATGTGGCCAATTTCAGCATGTTTTGGTCATGGTCCTCAAAAGACAGATGTGTGCAAAGGTAAGAAAAAAAAAAAGTATTAAATGTGGCATGCTGGTGTATACACGTACACATGAAGGCAACTGAATTTCGCAATTTGCAAGTCAATATGCACTACAAACCAATGAATTCATGAGCAAACATTTAAGATGCAAATTGCTAGACTGCAGATATGCTTTTAAATCTAGATTAGTTACAGAGCACCTCCTGATGTTTTGTTTGTAACTGAGTCACCCCATATTTTACTGAAGTCGTTGTCCCTACACAGACTCCCTCCATCATAGCCGTCTTGACTCCTGGCGGCTTGAAATTGAGACGAGTGATGATCTAGAGTGATGTCAAAAGGGTTTCAGACTGAGTAAAACTGAGCATTGAAAAATATAACCCTTGTATCTGATCTGACCACATATGCACACATATTTACACACATTATTTTATTACTTACATAGAAGGTGATGAAATAACTTGAACCTTGGTTTACAAAATGATTTGCATGGTAACCAATAAACCAATAGAGAAAGTATGTTAAACGGTATCTGAATTAATGTTAGTTACACTAAACAAATGGAAGTAGTCTGAATCAGAATATTTAAGATCAGATGAGTGACTAGTGCTTTTCATAGTGTTATAATAAAAACACATCTAAGTCATATACAAGCAAAACAAGTCTGATTTCATTTGAGCTACTTTGGCTTACAATATAAATGCAGTCATAGATGCAAAAATGCCTGATGTTTATCTGACCAGCCCATACTGGCTTTGTTAGTCATCTGGGAAGGCCATGTAAAGACAGCTGAAGCATGCTGCTTTGCTTGAAAAGAAAATCCCCATCTTATTAAGAGCACACCATTATGCCTCCTAGATTACAATACTTGTCAAAATAAATGGCCCTGAGCCAACATACTGCAGCATAGACAGTATACATTAAAAACTGTACTGACAGCAAACCTTACAATTGTTTACACAACGCTCTTATTTTTACATCTTACTGTTCTCCTTTTAATAATATGCTCCATCTAACATTGATGCAGTCTTTGCATTTATAGTATATTCCCAAGAGAACTCTGCATTCTGCTTATTCTTGCACATTTAACTGTTTTTTCTCTCAGGACAAAATCCCCTGCTTTAAGTGCTTAAGTATAGGTACCACCACTGATCAATCAGTTCTCCTATAACAGCTATACATTATACACTGTCCTTATTACAGACAAATATATTCTAAGGCACTTCAGACTCACTCCTGTTGACCTTTACCAGTTCAGCAA